>NC_069120.1:23112500-23235184 GCF_025612915.1 Magallana angulata | reverse complement strand
TTTTCAGATGTGATGTGGTACAGAATTTGTGTAATCCAAATCCATGTCGGAATGGGGCTGAATGTAAATCATGGGGTGCCGTCAGAAGACAGTGTATCTGTAGGCCTGGCTACACAGGCGTCAATTGTTCTGCTAACATAGGTAAGCATCATATGACACTCTTTCTTTTCTTTCTTTTTTTTGGAAAGGGGGGGTTGGGTTTGAAATGCTTTACTAATCCTTGGAAAAACTGATGAAAAAATAGATGATCAACAATGTCGGAAAATCCCAGACCATAGAATATAGAAATTTTGTAAGGTTTTTACACTTTGTGCACATTGAGGCTTAGTGCAATAATTTGGCAGGATCAAAGTTAATTAATTGTCAAGAAAAATTCTGATTTACAATCTCTAGCTTAGTCTAGATTAAATCATAATGATGTAGATATACAAATGTTTATGGTTTTTTATACTATTTGTGCAAAGTGGATATTGTTCATTGACAAATGAATATTCTTATCAAATAGTAGATAATTATCAAATGCACATAGGGAAAACATGATCTTTGTTGAGGAAAATAAAAAAAAAATAATAATTTTACCTTGAATTTTTTTTTACTTGTGATAAAGTGTTACATGCACAATTACTTTAGCACTGTGCTTACTCAGAACAATATAAAAACAAATCATTTTAAGTCTAAGAATATTTAATTGTAATACATAAATTCATTGGTTCTGTAGATGATTGTGGATTAAATAGAGATGGTTGTCTATATAATGGAGAATGTGAGGATGGAGTTGACTCCTACACATGTAAGTGTGTGTCAGGCTTCAATGGAAGACACTGTCAGACCACCACAGATCTCTGTAGTGGAACACCATGCTCAAACGGAGGCTGTGTTAACAACTATGCTAATGCTACATACAAATGTTTCTGTGATTACCCATACCAATTAGGTAAGTAATGTTGTTGAGAAAATGATAATTCAGTTTAAAGTTTGCAGATTATCAAGGATGAGACCAGTAATCTGTCTGGTTTTGACAAAGGTATATTTTCAAAAATAAATTAATATGCTCTTATCAAGTTGACATAATTATGGTATGATATGCTAAGACAACCACTTGACACTTTGAATATCTCTCCAATATGAGGCAAGTGAAAAGCTGTCAATGTGACAACAAACCGGGTTTTCTTTTATGTGAACTGTATCCATAATCCATGCCAACCCTGAATTGATAAACACTACCTACCATATCCAGTGAAATAGAGTACCCTATAGGCAATATTTTGCCAAAAAATGACAAGTTCAAAAGCTGGTATTTTTTTCATAAATTATCAGAAATCAAAATCCTAGCAATATGCACACCTTTGATATATGTACAATTGATCTCCAAAAGAACAACTTCCTATCTTGGAAACTGTATGAGGAGTTATCCGTACAATGAAGGTACCCTTTTGGCAGCCGCACACCCACCCGCCATTTTCACCATTTCAATAACCGGATTTTTCTGTTAGAAAACCCGGTTAATAAAACCCAAAGGTGTTCCATTTAAAAATCTTGAAGGATATAATGCTATAGTTGCTCCAGAAGTTTTTACTAATTTCGTTATGTTAAAATTGACCAATCACAAGCCCGGTTGTCAGAATTGCACAAAACTGTAACACCAAACAGCACATAAATTCAAAGAAGTCATTTTAAAGAAAATTTGTTGTAAATAAGGCAGGTTAATGGGACTTGGCGTAAAATCATATATTAATCTTTAAAAAAACGTATTTCTTTAAATACACTATTTTAATAATTATATATTTGTTACCAGTAATTTCAAATATACGTCAAGAATCATTTCTCAAGCGGGCTTGAAGTTCGTTGTTACTTATGTCATATACGTATTCTTATGTTTTAAACTGTTATCATGTTATAATCGCTCGAAAAATGATAATTACGCTCAGTTATATGTGATTAGAAAATAATTTGATATAAATATGTGACTAAACAGTTCCTCAATAAGTGCATCGAAGTTATTTATCTGTTTTTTAACCGGGTTTTCCAACGGAAAAATCCGGTTATTAAAATGGTGAAAATGGCGGGCGGGTGGGTGGGCGGGCGGCTGCCAAAAGGGTACCCTCATTGTACGGATAACTCCTCCTACAGTTCTCAAGATAGGAATATGTTCTTTTGCAGATCAATTGTACATATATCAGAGGTGTGCATATTGCTAGGATTTTGATATCGGATAATTTATCGAAAAAATACCAGCTTTTGAACTTAGGCATTTTTTGGCAAAATGTTGCATATAGGGTACCCTCATTGTACGGATAACTCCTCCTACAGTTCTCAAGATAGGAAGTTGTTCTTTTGCAGATCAATTGTACATATATCAGAGGTGTGCATATTGCTAGGATTTTGATTTCCGATAATTTATCGAAAAAATACCAGCTTTTGAACTTAGTCATTTTTCGGCAAAATATTGCATATAGGGTACCCTCATTGTACGGATAACTCCTCCTACAGTTCTCAAGATAGGAAGTTGTTCTTTTGCAGATCAATTGTACATATATCAGAGGTGTGCATATTGCTAGGATTTTGATTTCCGATAATTTATCGAAAAAATACCAGCTTTTGAACTTAGTCATTTTTCGGCAAAATATTGCATATAGGGTACCCTCATTGTACGGATAACTCCTCCTACAGTTCTCAAGATAGGAAGTTGTTCTTTTGCAGATCATTGTACATATATCAGAGGTGTGCATATTGCTAGGATTTTGTTTCCGATAATTTATCGAAAAAATACCAGCTTTTGAACTTGGTCATTTTTTGGCAAAATGTTGCATATAGGGTACCCTCATTGTACGGATAACTCCTCCTACAGTTCTCAAGATAGGAAGTTGTTATTTTGCAGATTAATTGTACATATATCAGAGGTGTGCATATTGCTAGGATTTTGATTTCCGATAATTTATAGAAAAAATACTTGCTTTTGAACTTAGGCATTTTTCGGCAAAATATTGCATATAGGGTACCCTCATTGTACGGATAACTCCTCCTACAGTTTTCAAGATAGGAAGTTGTTCTTTTGCAGATCAATTGTACATATATCAGAGGTGTGCATATTGCTAGGATTTTGATTTCCGATAATTTATGAAAAAAATACTAGCTTTTGAACTTTGTCATTTATTGGCAAAATGTTGCATATACATGTAGGGTACTGCATTTCACTGGATAAGGGTTGACATGGATTATGGATACAGTTTACATAAAAGAAAACCCGGTTTGCTGTCACATTGACAGCTTTTCTTTTGTTATGCATAAATATAATAAAATCAAAAATCTAATCGCTTACCTCTTTGTTCACGTTATTGTGTCCATCCCGCGTATGATTTAATTTTACCGTAGCACAGGTGAGTAAGTTATCCCGCTTGAAGAATATTCGGTTTTAAGATTAAATTATTCATTTTGAGTACTACATTAATTGATAAACTCATTTAATTCTTAAATTTCGTTTCATTTAAATTGCATTCCTATATTTTGAAGGTATGGGATAGGATAGGATAGGATAGAGCTTATTTGCAGGATAGGATGCAGGATATAGGATAGGATAGGATAGTTTTGTCAACTTTCATGATAGCAGCACTGTATAAGCAGTTGACTACTACAAACAAGTTTTAACTAAAAGAAATATAGAGGTCATACTGCTAATTTATCATGATCATAATTGCTTTTAAATTATTTTTCGAAATGTTAATTCAGGAAGCAATGGTCAGTGTGAGATGATTGATTTATGCAACACTACCAACTGTAACAATGGAACATGTCTGAATGGAAAGTGTAGTTGTGTGGATGGATATGAGGGGTCACTTTGTCAACACAGTGTGGATGAGTGCAAGACCAGCCCTTGTAAAAATGGAGGGACATGTGTGGATGGACATAACGACTACAGTTGTGAATGTCTCTCCGGATTCACTGGTATGTATTGTATTCTATGAATTTGATTTTTAGCTCACTGAGATGAAGTAATGGGGAGCTTATGCTATACCCTCTGTGTTGGCATCCGGACCTGGTTAAAGAATTTGCAGCAGGTCCTATATTTAAGTTAGGTACTTCTCATACCTTTACCAAACTTAGATGCTGAATCTGAGCTAGAAATTTCAGATGCTGGAGGAAGTTAAGGTTTTTGAGCAGGTTAAAGTTTTTGGAGTGGATGCCCTTGCATGACCATATCTAAGTTATTACTGGTCCTATCTTCACCAAAGTTTAGGAGCTGGTGTCATTTGATGATCACATCAACGTTAAAGAGACAGTACAGCTGAAAACATATGTGTGAACAACTTCAGGTTTACCTATTGTTTCTTTAGAAAATAAGAAATAATGTTGATTGTAATACATGTAGTTATTAATCTAAATCCTCACATAGGCGTAAGAACAGGAGACCATCATTTATGGTTTGGGTGAACACATGATTTATTATTAACAAAACAGCAAACCGAATTCAGTGTTGCATACTAATAATGCAGTCACATATTATAATAAAATGACAACCCATGCAAGTTAAAGCTATAAAAAACATATATATGCAGCACACTGAATTTTTTTAAATATAAATCATGTGAAACTACTCTACAACCTAACACTCGCATACACTACTCACATACTTACATATAAACCACACATGCTAGTTGGGAGGGAAGAATTGTATTTGATTTAAGCTTTCGAAAGTGCTAAAAAAAATTTACGTGGACTGTCCGCTTCAAGTGACGCTTAACAGGTAAGTAAGCCCACTAATTGGGAAAATGCATATATATGATTGGCTAATATTTGAACATGCTTAATAATCTAATCTAATTGGTCAAGAGTAAACAACAACAAGATCTGATTGGCTGGCACCAGTTGTTTTTCCCCCATTGCGCTGTAAACCCAGGGTGGCAGTGCCCCTTAGCAGCATAATTAAACTTGCCCAAATGTAACGGGATGGGAGAAATAATGGCGGACCAGATCAGGATTCGAATCCGGGCCACCTGAATCTCTAGTCAGGTGCTCTACCAACTGAGCTATCTGGCGCCAGTATTCGAACCGGTCTGACCGTCACTTTCCTCCCCCCTTAAATGATCTTCGCCCTCGAAGATCACCCCAGGCTCTTCCCCTGGCAGGAGTTCACCTGTCAGTTCCAGGGGTTGGTCACGGCACCAAATGTAACGGGATGGGAGAAATAATGACGGACCAGACCGGGATTCGGACCCGAGCCCCCTAAATCTTTAGTCAGGTGCTCTACCAACTGAGCTATCTGGCGCCGGTATTCGAACCGGTCTGACCATCACATTCCTCCCCTTTAAATGAGTACGGAGTACTTTAGAAAACCATTTAAGGTACAAACACTTTCATACACAAAAAAGCAAATGAACAATTTTAATTGACACAATTTATTTATTTACACAACTACGCAAGAGTCTCTTTGCATTGGTATCAATGTTCACTGAGAATCAGAGACGACTTAAGAAATGGGCACCAACATCTCTTTTCCTCGGATAGAGACAATGCGAAATATGTATGGCTGCAACGCTAATGACCATCGCATAAGTCTAGAATTCAGGAGTTATTACCTGTGACAAGTAGAAAAGACATATTTTTTATCAACAAACATGTCCAGGAGAATCTTCGCAAGCCCTGCATGTGTTTTGTTTACAGTAAAAATGCATGCGTAATAGTATAGAAGGCTTAACCCCGTAACACGTTGCGATGTAAATATGTGATAAGTTATACGTAACTATTAATTTTAAAGGGGCATGGTCACGATTTTGGTCAAAAATTATTTTTTCCATTTTAATGTTTATAATGCTTCAGTAAGGCATTTCTTATAGGAAACCAAAATTTGAGTGTCATTTGTTGAGTTATAAAAGAGTTACAGGGCTTACAATTCCTCGCTATGTAAACAAAGCTTTTGTTTACATTTTGAATGTTGGAAGTGAAAATTCCAGTTATAGACCTAAAATGAATGATAGGAACTGTTTATTTATGCTTAAAATGAATAAGAATATAGACAAATCATCTTGAAAAAGATTTTTTACTGGTATATTGAACCTATGTAAACAAAAACAGGGCACGAGCCTTGTTTACATGACGAAAAATTTGGAGCCCTGTATCTTGCTTTAAACTCATCGACGGGCACCCAAATTTCATTTGATCATTAGAAATGCATTCATAGAGCATTGTAAATAATAAAAACAAAAAAATAAAATTTGACCAAAACCGTGACCATGCCCCTTTAATGAAATAACTATATTTATTTCATGGAGAACTTTGTACCAATTAAAAAAAAAAAATCATTTTGAAAATGTCTCACAAATCGAACTGAAACAACTTCAAGACAGAAAAAAATGAATTTCTGCGAAAAGAAGCTCAAAACGAACGGGTTGAATCTTTTCAGACAAGGTATGTAAAGGATAAATAAATGCACATGTATTTATAAAAATAAAAGATATAAAAGACCTATGTAGAAAAAAAAATACCATTGTAAAAATAAACGCTTAATTTACTTTTAAGCTATCTAGGTTTATGATGGTATTTTGGTGTGGTTTTAATATTCTAGATGCCTCTTTTCGTAGAAGCATTTGGCAAGCATCTGATTGAGCTAGCCTCCCTCCCCCCATTAATAGACTGATGTTGGGACATAAAACATAAAATGTAAATATGAATCCTCTGTGCAGTTACAACCAGGATTGCTCGACAGCTCAGAAAAAACAAATGAACAAGCAATTAATCCTTTTTCAGCATGTTCGGTCATTTCACACACACTCCCAATCCCATGTTTGATCTCCGAACATGAACTTGCCTCTTGTGCTGCATCAACAGTCCAAGAGGCCTGCCCCTGCAATCTTCAAATTTCATCTGTTCTGAGTTTATGTCTAATTCAACTTTTAACAACTGTACATTTAAATTTGAGAAGTAGACTCAAATGCCGTTTACAATTAAAACAAAAGCATGCAAATGGTACGGAGTGTTAGTTTTGTTTTATGTATTAAATTGTAAGGAATAAATTTAAATTTGACTTATGTTTTACGATATAACATAACTTGGGACAGTTTACGCCTATTTATAAACCGCTTTGCAGTTTATAAAGCGTAAACTGCCCAAAGTTATGTTATATCGTATAACATATGTTAAAATTAAATTCATTCCTTATTAATAAGTATCTTCTCAAATACAGCTCTTTATAGACAAATAGTCAATAATTCTAATATTAACTCATCCAAAAAATATTGACCAGTCAATATTTTTTTTTAATATTGACCGGCTAGGAATAATATCAACAGAATATTCTCTCTATTTCAATTAATCGCTTCTGATTTGTTGTTTCACAAACGGCAACATAAATTACTCTTTGCAACTCCAAAACAATGTGATGTCATAATTAGTAATCAGTCAAGGCGAGTAAACAACAGAAGCACAAAGCGACAGTTTGCTATCATAACAGATATAAGGATTTGCAAATTACTGTGAAGTAAAATCAGGTAGAACATATAAAACTTTATTCCTATGGGCAGCGGAATATCGCAAGTGACTGTTTGTTGCCAACGATATTTTGAAAATGAATTTGCGCAAAATTAAATTCGTTAATTCTGTGTTGAGCTGAGAAAACTACTGATCTGATTTCAAATCCTTTCTTAAATTTTGGTTTGTTTCTTCATATAACAAAACAAATGTTGACTGTGTTTTCGGGCAACATTGATTATATTTAAGCCCCCTTGAAACGAATATATTGCTCTCCTCTTCGCGTCAGGCAATATTTCATCCCCAGGGGCTAATAAAATCAATGTTGCCTTAACCCCAGTCAATATTTGTATAGAATATCATATGATATAACAATATACAATATAATATAATATGATAACATATTGTAATATGATATAATTGTATTTTATGATATAATGATATTTTAAATGTGATATGATATGATATTGTTGTATCATTATTCAAAATCATAAATGAAATATACAATATAATGTGTTTATCATATGATAAAATACAGTATTGAATTATATTATGTAATATTAGTAGTTTTATTCTTTGTTTTTGACCTAATATGGTTTATACATGGTCAGTAAATTCCATATGGGGTGAGACCAGAGCTTAAGTCCAATATTGATTTTACTGACCGTGTATAAATCATAATAGGTCAACTAAAAACCATGTACCAATTATAATTTATATCTTATCAACTGCATTGTATAAATGGCAGATAATGAATATAACACTACATTTTATAACAAAGATACAAGTTTCAATTAGGGTACAAAACATGACGTTATAATACTCTAATATTATCATATGATAAGATACAATATTGTATCATACAGTAAAATACAATATTGTATTGTAGATAAATATTTACATTTTTCAGTGTCTTTGCCAGTGATAACACTACGTATCAATTTTGTACTGTACAGACCAATAAATTCAAATGATGAAAAATTGGGGCACAGGCGGGGTTTGCTTATTTACATTCAAATAATTAATCGTAAATTGCTAAAAATTATAAAAATATAAGTAATAATTAATCATTCTTTGAATATTATGAGGTGATAATTTCGGTCAGGGCATAATCAAATCTATCATAAAGCCGTTTGGGCTTTATTAGATTTGATCACGCCCCGACCGAAATTATCACCTCATTATACTCGAAGAATGATTCCTTATTCCTCAATTAACTATATTTTTGGTTTGGTATTGTAAAGGTGCATGGTCTTATTAAGATGATGCCTCGTCTCATTGAGCTCTGTAATCTTTGATTTGGGAAATTCTTCTGATTAACATCATTTTAGAAACAGTTTCGTTAATATAAATTGTAAACCATTTATTGCAATTAATTAATCATCAATTAAGCCAAGATAGTATATATAATTATACATATTTGCAGGTTGTACTTTTTTTTTAAAATGGTAATGTAAACAATTAAAGAAGCAATTTTATATAATTTATGACCTTTGTGTTTTAGGAAAAGATTGTGAAAAGAATATTACAGATTGTCCAGGATCTTGTAATATGAGGTACACTGCAGGGACTGTTGATAAGATTGATGAATGTGAATGTATATGTATGGCTGGATATACAGGCATTAACTGCACGGTAAATACTTTTGAAAAGTACATTTAGTGTGAAGACAAATTAGTTTCCATATTAAATTGCTTTGCAACCTAAACGTAATGTGTGGATCAAGTTGTGGAGTTATTTTCTAAAGAGTCCTCTTTTTTGTTAGTAGAAAATTTTTATGCTTTGCAAATTTTACCCAGTCCATCACTCAGTCAACAACATGTTTAGAGAAAATGGCTTTAAAAGGTTTATTCTATGTCTTGTTTTTAATCTGCATCAAAATGAAATTTATTAATATACACTACATTTATATATGAACACAATTAACATGGGCTAACAGTAAAATTATAATCATTTAAGGGGGAGGGGGCATTTTATGTCCTTATTATATATATTGCCCTTTTGTAATTCTTGTGATCTGTCACTCTCTGGGCGACATATCAGAACACAACATTTACTTTTACTGTTGACCTTTGATATCTCAAATACTGATATTTCCAATACAATGGATAGGTGAAATTCCTGTGAAAGTCAGAACCACTTATTTTTTAAGTATTTTACCCTTGATATCTCGAATACTTACATTTATTAAAGTTTTTGAACAATCCCATCTAGTTCGAGATAACAAAATTTGACTGTATTTAAGGTTCAGAAGAGTTTAGAAGAGATCATTTTTGATATTTGAAAATGCACTGATTGCATTTTCTCCTACGCATATTTAACATTTTTTTATTTCATATAAAAACTTTATATGATTTTTTACTGATATAGGAAGAAATTGATGAATGTGCCAGTTATCCTTGTAAGCATGGAGCCACCTGTACAGACCGTGTCAATGACTACCGCTGTAACTGTACAGAGGGATGGACAGGCAAGAACTGTGACCAGCAAATCGACTATTGTACAACCACCTCTAGCAAGTGTCAGAGTGGGAAATGTTTCAACTTGATTGATGATAAATACTGCAGGTTCGTCACAGGTTAAACCATTACTGAGATTAAAAAATTGAAAAACAAAATTAGACTAATGTGAAATTCCAAGCGAAATGAAAGCTAGATTAGAAGAACATTAGTACATGTATTGTGATAGATGCTTAAACAACACTTGTTATACTTTTGTTCTGTTATGTTTTGTTAAAAGATTTTCTCAGTTTAAAAAAATGGAAATAGAATAGTATTGAATATTGTACACAATTATCAATTTCCAAGAAATATTCACTTGTCATGCCCATCTAATCAAATTAGAAATAGATCATCGCTTGTGTGCTAGGGTTTGTAAGTTTTAAATGAAATATTCAGCACTTAACTAAACGGTTGATAGGGGGGTGATTTACAGTATATTACTGTATACAGGGTTATTTTTACCCCTCTACTCTTGTAAAGAGTTTTGCCCCGTCTTGAATTCGCCCAGACACAGTTGTGTTTAAAGGGATATCATTTGAGACATTGGAATCCGCACAGTCTTAAATTCGCCCGCTGACAACAAGGGTGAGAAGGGGAAATAAAAGGGGGCTGATATTTCCCTGTATAGTATACAATATTGTATCCTGGTTTACAGATGTAGTGCTGGGACAAGAGGTGATACATGTGAAGACATACCAGATGTGTGCAATGTTGTCAACCCATGTACAACAATGGGTTCATGTAAAAATTTAAATGGAACAGCAGGATGTTCCTGTCAGATTAGTAAGTTACATGACTGTACACATGTACAATATTTAAATAATGTTATGAAAGAACTTCTACTTGCAATTTTTTTTTTTTCATTAGACAAAACGTTTTTCAGAAATATATTGTATATTTATACAAGGTAAATAAATTTAGTTAAAGTCACATTGGAAGATAGGGAAACTGCATCAATATCTGCACTTATTGTGCTTTAGGAGAAGGAACAACAAAGACCAATTATAGTATATGGGTACAGATACAAGGAATTAAATTTAAATTTGAATTTTTGTTAGACTACTCTGGAAACTCTTGTCAGTTATTGAAAGACTTCTGCACTGGATCTACCACATGTCTATATATGAGCATGCCTGGTACTGGAGGGATGTGTACTAATCTGGAGAGTGGAGGGTACAACTGCCAGTGTCAAACAGGTAAGGTGCTAAACAATTGGTATCTGATATACCATGCATGGATACCAAACGTTTTGCTTTCTAAAGATCATGTTGATAATTTTAAATTATTATACATTTACTGGTACTATATATCATGTTGACAATTAATTGTTATACATTTACTGGTACATGTAATAATTTCCAAGCTTATTCATATCAATATATCAGTTCAATTTATTATTTGATCTGATGTTTGTACAATAATAAATCATATTAAGATATGATTGTTGCAAGGAATTTGGTTTTGCAAGATGTAAAATGATCAGGCACGGGTCATTGATTTCAGTTAGGAAATAGATATATGTGAGATGATACATTTAATGTAGTTGTTTAAGACATTGTAAGTCTCAGAAGAAGAAAAGAAAAGCTAGGCAGAGAATTTGAAAACAGATAGATAAAATGATTAACAACAAAGAGTTTGAAATCAAATACATTTAGTACAGATGTTTGTGAGTTATTAAAGCTGCTTGGTCCGATTTTTTCGTAATTAGAGTATTAAAATTTTGTTCATACAAATCATTTATTTTAGAAAGTTATGGACTTTCTCCTATTTACACCAGCAGAATCAATCTCCTTTCAAAGTTAGAAATATTCAAAGTAAATAAAAATAATTTCTCTTCGGGCAAACGAAAAAACAAAGCAAAATGCATCACGTGAATGTTTTGAAAAGAAAACCGCATGGTTTCGTCCCCCGAATGATTGGGGTTATTCAACCCGCATGCTATGCATCGATTGTAAAGAAAGCAGACTTTAGAAATATTGGCGAACGAATCGTACACATGTTTATTTGTAATTTTTTCTGATCATTTGTCTGACCATTTCGACCTTTATTTAAAGCGATGTCAAATACAACCATACCTGTCTCGTTGTCAGGGGTGAAATTTAACATGAGGCGAAATAACGCGGTACCTTTTAATGTCGTTTGTATGTTAGCAAATTTTATACGTATTTTTCATCATTGAAAGGCATAATTGATGGGTAAAACTACTGCAATGTCTATTATTATACATATACTAAGCATAGTCATCGTTAAAAAGCGTGCATAAAATTTGATATAAAATCGGACCAAGCAGCTTTAAATGATTTTGATTTAAAGATATGTCTAAATTTTGTGGAAAAAAGGATGTTTCATATAAATTGAGAAGTTATAGACAATTGCTGGATTAAAGCCCCTGATAATTTGACCAACCTATCACTGTAAATTGACATTCATAGGAAAATAATTGGACAGGCTTTGCTGAAAGCAGTCCTGGCTGAAGGCATGCAAATTAATTGCCAGTGTTTCTATATAATAGCACAACTGCAAAAGTAAACAAAAAACAAAACAGTGTGAAAGAAGAAGTGACTGCAATACCAAATAGTTTAACAGAGAGCCATGTTTTTTTCAATTGGAAAATAATTACATGATTTAAAAACGAGACTATGCAATTTGGACATACTTAAAATGCACATGAAATTCCGTGAACTACTTTACAAGGCATTGGTATACGGCTAAGAAATGAAGGTTTGATTTGTAATGCTTATTCCAAAATCTAATGCACTGTCACTTTTTTTCTACTAGACAAACATATTTTTGTTCTAGACAAACATATTTTTGTTAATAGCCACTTACAAAATTTAGTTGCTTTCTGACACTTAGTCAACATTAAAATCATTAGAGAGAGAGAGATTGCCAGTCTACACTACACAATATGCAAAAGACACATACAAAAAGCTTGGCTTTCAGTTTTTCAGTACTTTGATTTCTCCATAGGTTATTCAGGAGCCACATGCCAAACTAAGACAACCCTTTGCTCAACCCTGAATTGTGGAAGTAATGCTCAGTGTAATGAGGAGATTGGTTGTTACTGTCAAGAAGGGAAAATCCTGACGGACAACAAAGCATGCAAACGTATGTAATTAACCCACAGCTTCAGTAATATTGTACACAGCATTATATGTTTGGATATTATTACTTATTAGGTTTGTTACCTACTGAATACAGAAATATAAAGGGTTGATTAATCTCAAAGATGGCGAGGCGAAGCCAAGCCGTCTATGAGATTGATCAACCCAATATATTTCTGTATTCAGTAGGTAACAAACCTAATAACTGTTTTATTTTCCCGAGGACTATCAAGTGACATATTTATTTATAAAAATTGATGATCTTAGCAAACCCATGTAAAAATTACCTGTAACATCTCATCCAATTTAACTGATTAAAACTCCTCATAATTATCAATCTCACCTTTCAAATACTCTTTGGAAATCTTTGCTTCACCCATGTTTACTTACAGTGTTTTGTTGCATGCTCTTCAATTTGAAACGTTTCCCCCCTTTCCTCTGGGGTGCCTGTAAAGTGCGAAACAAAACGAAATCAAACGAAACGAAACCAATCGAAACGAAACGAAATCAATCGAAACGAAACCAATCAAACGAAATCAAACGAAACGAAACCAAAAAATGAAACGAAGCGGAATTTAAACAAAACTAAATAAATATCAATGTTGACTACATAAAAGTGAAAATAAATTCATTGAAATAGATTTTTGAACCATAAAATATAACTACCTGTATGTTTCAGATTGGCGCTGTAAATTTTTAAGCTGATTATCCGAAATTTGCAAAAATTATATAATTATGTAAATAAGTGATGTACATTCCTATACCTTTTAATGTTTCTAATTTGTTTCATTAAATGATAAAAATAATATTCGAACGTTTTGAGAGAGAGAGAGAGAGAGAGATGCCTTAAAACTTATCAGCGACATCACATAGCAAAGTATATACGCAAGTTTGGGAGAGAGAGAGAAAGAAAGAAAGAAAGAGAGATATGAGGATGATACTAAAGGGGACATTCTAACATCAATTTTCTTTCTATCGATTTGAAATATTGTAAAAACGAAACGATCGATTACAATGTGATTTAGGGCATACTGGTTGGTTACCAGTTTCTAACATACAATAAGAAAGTATAGCATGAATTTGGACGTCGTAATTTGACAAAATTAAAGTGCAATATAAAGAGGTTTTTCACCTGTTTTTTACTTTGTAGAGATTTGAGCAAATCTTGACACTTCCATTTTTTTCTGATCCATACACAACAATATGATGTCAATATTCAAAGGGCAACTACTATAATTTTAAAGAATTTCAAAGGGCAACTACTCCAATAATTTTGAGAACTTATGGATTGCGTCATCAATATCAAATAAATAGTCAAATCAAAGTTAAGAAATAATTTAGATTTAATGATTTAATTTTCTTTGAATTTCAGAGCCTTCCAATGACTTTGATATGTTGTTTGACCCTCAGATAGGCGATGAGGGAGCCTATACCACCGCTGTTCTGAATGATCCTGATAACAGTGATATGTCATTCATGTTATGGGTCAGGTTTAATAAGGATCAAAAGGATATTGATAACACTGTGATCTTGAAGCTGGGGTATGGTTGACGATTATATACAGTGTACATGTATATACAGTTAATATATTATGACTTTCTAAGAAAATTACTTTCAATGTGCTCAATTTTTCCCAGATCATGCTCAAATTGGTATGAGTTATCGATGCATAAAATTTGGGATAAACCAACCGACCCAGGAAGCAATTAAGAATTGCATTCATTTTTTCTTTGTGTTTATAAACCTTCATGACAAACACAATTATTAATTTTTGTGTAAACCAACCAAAATATTTTTATTACCCCCTTCGAAGAAGGGAGGGCATATATTGCTTTGCTGCTGTCCGTCTGTCTGTCGGTCGGTTCACTAATAGTTTCTGTTTATTTTCTTTGCAGAGTTGCGTATATTGAGATAAAATTTGGTATACAGATTATTAGGATAATATCTAGGTCAAGAATGATTTTGAATACGATCGAGCAATTTTCGACAGAGTTTTGCCCCTTGGACTTAGTAAAATTCCACTTATTTGCAGTTTCAGTTCATTTTCGTCACAGAGGTTGCATGTTTTGAAATAAGATTTAATATACAGATTTATTTTTGATTGAGTTTGATTTTAAGTACGATGGAGCAATTTTCGACGGTTATGCCCCTTGGACTAAAAAAATTCCACATTCATTTTCAGTTTCCAATCATTTTCTTCTCAGAGGTTGCACATATTGAGATGAGATTTAGTATACTGATTCATCATAATAGTATCTAGGTCAAGTTTGATTTTGGTTACAAACGAGTAATTTTCGACAGAGTTATGCCCCTTTGACTTACAAAAATCCAATTATATGCAGTTTCCATTCATTTTCTTTAAGGATGTTTCCAAGGGAGGGGGCATAAGTGTTTCACAAGCATCTCTTGTTTTATATGATTTGAAAATTTCTATCTCTTGAAATAGACTGATTCTAGGAATATAGCTTGATTAAAGTTTATAACTTTTTAGACTAATTGAATTCTATTAAAATTATCATCAGTGAGGGAGGGAGGGTGTTTAATGAACCTGAATAGATGGTCATCATTTGAAAACACTTTTCACATAATTATAAGAGATTTGTCAATATTTAATGTACCGGTAGTATAATTATGGACCTTAGACCTTCATCCCATTACTGTGTATCTTACAGGGATCATTATTTGTCTTCCTTGGATAGCTAATATAGTTAAGGAAGAACCTATATTTTTTCAAGGACTGTCTTTAAAATAATTTTTAGGGCTATGAAAAGTAGTTTTTGAAAAATGAAGCCAAAGTGACCACATGTGAAAATACTGTATTTAAGGTGGAATAACACACCTGGAAAAAGTCACTCAAATTAACAGAAAATGATTTGATTATGAAATATATAATGATAATTAAACTGTACATATGTCAAATAAGCGAAAAAATTGCAGTTTTTGAATAAAAATGAATATCTAAAAAATTCAGTAAATAACAACAAAAGCCCCTGCGGGATTCGAACTCGGGGTGTATATATGGATCACAAGTCGGACACTTTATCCACTCGGCTATGAAGTAAGTTACATGTTGACGTTAATAAAATCCTTTCAAAAAAGGAGATGTCGTTTCGATAAGAGGTCAGCCATTTTGTGATGATGTGTTATTCCACCTTAAATACTTTGGCATGCATATGTATATGCAGTTTAAAAAATGCATTTAATATAAAGTTAAACATGTATTAATGATATATTAAGATACATTAACTGAGTGACATTCTTATTTACAGAGATTTTGCAGAAGTAAAAAATGACTCAATCACTGTGTGGAATACAACAAACAACTTTGTGGTAGATTTTACAATCTTTGGAAAACCAATTGAAATGGATAATGGCAAGTGGCATGTTATTGTGTGTTCTTGGAAACGAAATGGAGAATCATTAGTTGCTGTGGATGGTGTCAAAGTCTTTGAAAACATTTCTCTTCCAGGAATACTGCCCAAAGTGTAAGTTGTAAATAAATATAAGTGAGTGTTGAAATGTAGCAAATCCGATTATTTTCAAATTGACACATTACATTGGTATGTTACATACAGGGGGTACTAAAAGAAAATTTAACTTTTAAAGAGAAACCATTTAGAAAAAAATGAGTTTTTTTTAAAAGAGAATTTTAAGACATTACCCCCAGGTGTAGGGCATAGATACAATATGAGATCAAGTTTTTGTATAAAAATTTTTGCAATATTACTGGTTTTGCTTAAAATTGGTGATATATTTGTTAATTGTAAACTTGTTTAAAACTGCTGAAAATATTCTTGACTACTAAGTTGTCATGAACCTTGCCAAATTTTGTTACTGACAAATAAAAGTTGGTTTACAATTTATGGAAGCATTCTCGGTCTTGTTGATTGAAGTTTCAGAAATTGTGTTGTATTTTGCAAAAATTATAAACTAAAGAAAAATTTTTTTTTTGCATTTATCAGGACTTGCTTAGCCAATGCCTTTTAGGAATGTGTTGATCTGTCCACTAGAATATGTCTGTTTGTTTGATTTTCAACATCCCATTTTCACGCAGATTGTATTTAGTAGAACTTGTTTTTTAACAGTTGATGAATAGTTTAAGTTCAGTTAAGTATCCAAAAATGCTATTCAGATCTGCATATTTATGATATATCATATATTAATGCATTATTATCAGTTAAATATTTGCAGTGAACTTTATTGTAATTATTGCATTTCAATGAATCCTTTGAAAGGCAGTATGTATAATAATACCTGTCCTATGGATTACCGGTATGTAGCCATAGGAACTTTTGTTAATTAGTCATCAAGTCTTGTTTTTCTCTTTTAAATAGTAATTTTCATTTATATTTATAGGTTCAAAGTTGAAATTGGAAAGAAATTTGGAGGCCGTATCTCACAAGTAAAACTATGGGCAAATAGTTTAACAATCAGTGATGTTTACCAGCTTGATGAGGATGAGAATTATGTACCACCTGGATCAACTGTTGTTCATGGTTGGTACAACTATAGAATAAACAAAGGAGTTGTTAAAAAGAGTCCTACACAGATTGAGAAGGAGGTGTGTGATGTCCCTGCCTGTTCAACATCAGGTATTGTAACATTGTAACATCATATAGAATATAACTAATATGATGAATATGAAGTGAAAAAAAAAATTAAATTATGCATTGTATTTTTCAATTGTTTCCTCGCTATTGCAAATACAGATGTTATATTCCTCAAATAATAATCAAACTGCACCTGTTTATACAGATCGAATAGACATTGAAGAACATGGTTGGATTTTTAAGCTTTTATCAATAATTAAGCTAATTTCTTGTGAAGTTTTCCTTAAAAAATGCAATGATTTCTTTTTTAATGAGATTTATGAAGTTTATCATGCATTGTATTCAATTTTTTAGATAAGATTAAACCAAAAATAAAGGAGTGTTCAAAAGATGTTTCAATATACTCTGCTGCCAGAATCTTCTCACATTCACTTCCAAAGTTTACTGACATGTTCGGCGATTTCAATGAGAGTTTGTCTTTGTCTTCACATGAAGGTTTGTTTGTTTTGTTTCTTTTATTCAATCCTTTTAAAGAATTGTACGACTTTTTAAATAATGTCAGCATTTAAATTTCAAATCTAATATATGTTTTCACTGTATCATGATTTTATTTTCACTGACACTTTGAAATGTATTAAAAAAGAATAACTTTAATTTGTATATCAGGCAGTACCTTCACATGGGGTGATTACAGTTTACTGTTTATGGCCTCTGATGATAATGGAAATACAGCTATGTGCCACAGCAAGTTGTATGTTAGATGTAAGTTCGTTTTAACTCATCACAGCTGAAAGAGTTCATGATGTAAACTAAAACAAATTTTAAACTATCTTGGAAATAAATGTACATATCATTATAATTAGGGCCCCGCAAGGATTTGCGGGTGCCCTATAGTAATCACTCTGTCCGTCCGTCCTTCTGTCCGTGCGTCTGTCACTCTTCCGTCCACAAATTTCCTGTTTTTTTCTAATAACTTTTTTTATGGTTGCCCAATCAAGTTCAAATTTGGTATGGTAGTTCAGTAGGCAGAAATACATATTTTGATGCTAAGTTGGTTCTCTATGTCTTCTGGTTTGGAGCTGGGGTGGTGGGGTAGATTCCTAACTATGCATAAGAAGAATGGGCAAAGAGAGATAACTGCTGAGAATGAATGGGCAAAGATAGATAACTGCTGAGAATGTTACCATTGTATACATGGAAGGCTGTGCAATATTTGTCCTTTGGGATTAATTAACCTTCCACAGGAAGAAAATCCTAAGCTTTATCTTTATCTGTCACATTGAGATTAATTACTGCACTGCCTGTGTCTGCAAATGAACTTTGTTTTGAAGTTAAGGTCAATTTTGAATGATGTGTAGTATTGTGTACATTCTTTGAAATATGGATTTAAAATAAAATATTCATATTTTATTTTGGTTAAAATACCGTACACAATGATTTATAATAATTTTATTGAATAGAGGCAAAGCCTAGGTATCATTGCATTGGTATCAATTCTTTGTTTTTTTAACAAATTTTATTTCATCCCATGTTAACCCACTTTATCCCGTGGATATGACTTTTGATATCCCACAGTTGTGACATTACAATGGGATTTGCCTAGGCATAATGAAGTAAAATAATGTAGAGTTTTATAAACAGTGTAAACATTGATTGCGGTGTATAAAATATGGGATAAATAGAATCTCATGATTTGTAGTATAATATGATTTTTATCCAACTTGTATGTTTTATCCCCTCACTAAGGCTCAAGAAAAAAACACTTTAATTGTTGGATGAAAATCATATCCAACTACAAATCACGAGATCCTATATATTCCAGTTCTTTACATCTTCTGCCGGGCATTTATTTTTCATCATTGTTAATATAAAGAGGATGGAATTCAAAGTTTTTTTCACTTCTCTATATTAATTGTCATAGCGGGGCCCTTCCTGACTGGTCAGTTTTCTAGTTTATATAATAAATCCTGATTTTTTCACAAATGATGTTATTTCAAATATTTTTTTAAATACTGTACAAATTACATCATAGTAATTTCACCTTTGGATTGTAAGGTTCATTTTATATTAGACAATTCTTGTTTAGTGGTGTTGTTTGTAAAATTAACAATACTTATTTGTAATTATTTCAGATCATGATGAATGTCCTGCTCCAAGAACATCTTCAACAGTTAAATACTGTTCTGGTTCCAGTGGAGATATTTGTAAACTGGAATGTCCTAGTAATCAACAGTTATCTCTTCCTGCTCCCAAATATATACCCTGTTCAGAGCTTGGTGTGTACAATCCACTAAAACCTCAAGAGAAAACTGTGTTGCCTTCATGTGGAGGTAAGTCAACAGATTACTTCTATAAATCTTTTCACTAAAACCAGGCAATTTTTAGTCATTAACTATAAGGTATATTTATGGGACATATTTCTGCCATGGTGGAAAATTCAAGAAATATGTCAATTTACAAGAAAAATACATCAGTATACAGTAGCTAGTATGATTTGCTTGCAGGGTGCAGTAAGATTATGTTACCAAAAGGGACTCTCTTATTGGAACAAATCATCACTTTCTTGATAATTTATTAATGGTTTACCAATTTCAGTTCATTTTAAAATGAACAGACATAAATATGTCAAATAGCCCCTCAAAGGGGTCTCACAAAAGTGAATTTAGGTTGTAGCAACTCCTATGATAAACATGCAAAATACATGCTTACAAAATGAGTATGATGGTTATTTTAAAAACTTTGAACAATTATTACCTGTGAGAAGTAGAAAAGACATTTCTATCAACAAATATGTCCAGGAGAATCTTCACAAGTCCTGCATGTGTTTTATTTACAGTAAATATGCAAGCATAATAGTATAGAAGGCTGAACCCCGTAACACGTTGCGATGTAAATATCTATGGGTTATTCATAATTATTAATTTAAGTGAAATAATTTAATTTCTTTTATGGAGAAATTGATAATTTTCTGAAAGTTTATGAGTAGTACAAAAATACTGAATAGGATTGGAAAAATTTTTCAAGTTGGTTTTTTAATAAGATGCCTGTACTGTCTCTTTAAATTACTCAAGTTTAAAAGTATTTTTTAAGTGATAAGTTTAAAAGTATTTTTTAAGTGATAAGTTTAATA
Source organism: Magallana angulata (assembly GCF_025612915.1). Taxonomy (NCBI): domain Eukaryota; kingdom Metazoa; phylum Mollusca; class Bivalvia; order Ostreida; family Ostreidae; genus Magallana; species Magallana angulata. The sequence continues at coordinate 23,214,438 of NC_069120.1, read as the reverse complement.
GTATTTTTTACATGATTATGTATATTGATGCATTTTTTTTTCAAGGTATAATTTTTGGAAACATGTGATTGCAAGTTTCCAAGCTGATTTTTTTTAGTCTTGTAATAAAATGTTAATTATGGTGCAAATCTGACAAAAGTATGAGAACCAGTGAAGAAGATCGCATATTTGGTCTAAGTGAAAAAAATATGTTGATTTCATTTGTCACATGAAAATATTGTGAGAATAAATTAAATTATATTTGTTTATTTTCACAGATATCATGTCAACAACAATTCAGATAGATGTGTCAATGGTGTATTCCTTACAAGTTACCTGTAGTGATACTTTTGAAACAGCAGTGGAAACCAAGCTTATGGCAGATTTTAAGAATAAGATCTACCAAACTTGGAATACTTTATGTTCTTCAAGTGACTGTTCTGATGTTTCCATCAAACCTTCTTGTGTATCTGATAGTAAACAAATGATGATGGCAATACAAATAAAAAGTCTGAGGTTTGGAATGTACATTCTTATATTCTTGTTTACACGTATTTATAAGCTCTTTTTTCATCTTAAATTTTTTTTTTTATTGTTTGCCTGTTTTCAGTAATGAGATCACAAGGAGATCTGGTGGATCAGAAAAGTATACACCTAAAGAGGTCCTAAGAGTTTTGATATTTGAAGAGGATGCATTTGATGCTAAGGTAAAACAAAAACGCACTGTGCATGGGAAATGATGCTGAACTAGCAGGGGAGTTTCAATTGATATGAATAATTCATGAATCAGAACAATACAATACATTATACCTGAAATAAGCCCACACAGTTGATATAAAACATTTAGATTGATTCATCACTCTTTTGAAACAAATATTTTAACTATTATATTAAGTCTGGGGAATATATCAGACTTTCATCAAAACACTTATTTAGTGTATTACAAAATTAGTTCACTTTAATTAGGGCCCTGTTGTGCAGGCACCCTATAGTGATAATTTTGTCAATCCATCAGTCTGTCCTTTGAGAACACTTTTCCAAAGCATATCTTCTCTCCCCTTGGCCTAATCTAACTCATACTTCACCTACAAAGAGCATTTGGGTAAAGGGTGTGCAATGACCTTGAACCAAGTTCTAGGTCTAAGATTAAAGACATAGCAAAATTATCTGAAAAAACCCATGTATGGATCATATATTCTATAACCTAGGTCCAATCTGGCTCATACTTCACCCCCAGAGTTTCTTTGGTCAGAGTATGCATGATTATCAATGAACTTTCTAGGTCAAGGTCATATCAGACCATGAAAAAAAATCAGTGCATATCTTATTTCCCCCTAGCCCTAACTGGCTCATCCTTCACACAAACGGAGCCTTTGGGTAATGGTTGTGCAGCAACCTTAATTAAACTACTGTGGTTTCATCAATATTCGTTGAATACCAATTTTCGTGGATTTCGTTGTTTAGTTGATCCACGAAATTAAATGTTCATTAAAGTGCAATTTTTCTTAACATTTTGTATTGAAAGGGTCATTGGCCACGAATTTACGTATCCTTGAAACTGTGATTTTCACTTTATCCACGAAAATTGATGCCCTTGAATATTAATGAAACCACAGTAACTTTCACGGTCAAAGTAAACAACGTCTTTAAAGCCTGTTGGTAAGGGTTAATGAGCTAATAACTAAGTCATAGGTCAATGTCAAAGCAAAATCCTCTGATATTCTTTTATTCTAATTTCTATTATTTAAGTAGGCCCTTTGAGTTGGTCACCATATCAATGATGTGTAGTATAATTCAGTTGTGAACAATACTGTTCTTACAGGACATTGGTGGAGCAATGGTACTGAATGATCAAGTAGTCATAACTGACACAGTCTCCTGTCCTGCTGGTTACATGGTGATTGGAGACAACTGTGGTAATTTTTATTTCTATTCAATTTTTTTTTAATGGTTGTTTTTCTTTACTTGAATACTCTATATGATTCTGATAACTAAAACTTGATAGATCGCAATTATTCCTTTGAACTTTTCGGGTCGACAATCAATATAATGTTAAATTTTACTTAAGCTTCATGCAATACATGTAATAGAAATGCATCATCAATGTTTCGTCAAATCTAGATACAATGTAAATCTGTGTCTACCAATACTCTGCTTTTAGTTGCATGCAGCATGGGAACATTCTACAACAGGACCAGTCAGAACTGTGAATTCTGTCCTGTTGGAACTTACGGAAGTTCTACTGGATTAACAAATTGTACAGTCTGTGGATCAGACAAAACTACACTCGGTGTCGGTTATACAACCAGTAGTGACTGTGTTGGTAAGTCCTGATAAACTGCTGTTTGTTTATTTATTAATTGTAGGTATTTAGTACACCCATGTTTAGAAAGTGCAGATGTTTTATACCAGAGGTTTTAAGAACCATTCTGTGCGAAATGAAGTAATTGATGCTTCATTCTTTACATTGCTGTTTATAAATGTTATGTTTCCTGTTAGTTGGAATTCTCTGGTGATGTGTGTATACAGAGGTGTGAAACCCTTGATTTTGACCAATTTTGTTATTATTTGTGAACAAGTTTTATCAATATATGGTGACCTCCCTATTAAAGGGGTAGAAAATTGTCAGAGTACATGTTTTACAATAAATCAGTTAAATATCATATTCTAGAATTTTAAATTGTATTTATTTTGAATTCATTAAAAACCCTGATACAATGAATACCATATTTTTTAGATGATATGTCAAAGTGGGGTACTGGACAAATTGTTCATTTTTAGACAAAATCCAGGAAAAATCGCAAGACAATTTTCTATCACTGATCATTGTGTGAAAATAAGTATCAATGATGAATGGGGAATTCACTGTATTTTGATAAGACTTATTCACTAACAATAATATAAGGCTTATGTCAATTGGAAAATAAAAAGATTAAACTTTGATAACTTCAAAATATTATTACAGTTTCAAAAAGTTTTATAATGCTGCTGATTCTTTGCATGTTTTTTCTTTAAAATTACTAAATGGCCAAATCGGAAACAATGTACCATAGAAATAGTACAGGAACATGCAAGTTACTCTATACCAGTTTACTTAAACTGAAGAAAGATACTTCACCTATTATATATTAAAGGTACTGTAAACCAACATTTATTCGCGCCAATTTATTTTGCGATTTACTTCCAATAAACTGGTTCCCGACGACTAATGTTCGCGACCTGTAATTTGCTATAACAGCTATAAGATAAAGACTGGTTCGTGGCGAGAAATATTCCCAACGACAAGGCGCTCGCGAACCTCGCGTAAATTTCTCGCACACGAATAAAAGTTGGTTCACAGTATATGTGGCGCATTTGGAGTAAAATTTGAGTTTGAGTAAAAATATACATCATGCTTCTTATAATTAGACATTTCACGAACTTTAAGCCAATAAAACAAGTTCTGTCTTTAGATATTTTCTCTAAACTTTGCTACACGTTTGCTTTACTGTGCAGGTAAAAAATAAAAGATATTTTGTTGATTTCTTGTATCATTGTTATGCGATTGACTTATAAAGCGTAATTTGTGTGAAAGTCCCATTTTTAAGTAAAGAAATGAAGCAAATAATCAGATCTTATTATTGTTATTCTTTAAAAATATGCCACATATACCTTTAATTAAAATTTAGAAAAAAGTGTTTCGATCTGCATACTTCAAAATAACAAGGTCTTGAACTTCAACTCCCGGCTATTTTTTATATTATTAAATGTTTACCTAATTGTTTTATGTAAATTTTTAATGTGTATAAATCTATTTTGATTTTTAAAGAATGAAAAACAGGCCCACATAGATCTTTTAGATAAAAATAGTACATTTACATAATCATCCGCAATTTTGTTTGTCGACACAGTCTTGTTTCTTGAAAACTGAGTTTACTTATCGAACAAATCTAAATTATGATGTATTGTTTTAGATGGTTGTCCTGTTGGGCAGTTTTGGGATGGTTCAAAATGTTCACATTGCTCAAAGCACTATTATCAGAACATGACCGGCAAAGATTACTGCTTTCCATGTCCACTTGGTAAAAAAACAAGTGGTATGGGCTCCAACAGCTCTTCACAATGTTTCGGTAAGCATTTGAATTAAAGCTGTTGTTTACTGTCTATATTATTGAGCTAACTGCTTATATGATATTGTATGTTATCTCTTCTTTTTGGGAAGGAAATTTTCTATGCAATTTGTACTGAGGTTTTAGGATAAAATCTCTGAAACCATATACCTCAGTCAAAAACATGTATAGTACAGGGTAGATTTTATATTAGCTATCAGCTTCATTGTCATCATAGCATGTTCAAGTCTAAAATTTTGGGTATAATTAAACCTTGGCCTGAAAATTATAATTGATAGCTATAGAGAACAGAATCTGTGTTCTTGCTGCTTATAAGTAGAAAAAATGATATCAAATTGGGTTGAGAAGAAATCATAGTAAACTATGATAGTGTCAGCATTTAATTGCGTATATAATGTATGATTTTTTAAAAAGATTCTTCAACCCTTTTTAGCTCACCTGAGCTGAAAGCTCAAGTGAGCTTTTCTGATCACATTTTGTCCGTCGTCAGTCTGTCCGTCCGTCTGTCTGTCCGTCTGTAAACTTTTTACATTTTGAACTTCTTCTCTAAAACCGCTTATCCAATTTCAACCAAATTTGGCACAAAGCATCCTTATGGGAGGGCGAATATAAATTGCAGAAATAAAAGTCCGATCTGTATTCAAAGCGGAGAAAACCTTGAAACTGTAGAAAAAGAGGGGTGCATTTTTAAAAATCTTCTTCTCAAGAACTACCGAGTTCAATTCAACGTAGTTTAGCATAAATTATCCTTATGGGAAGGAAAATATAAATTGCAAAAATTAAGTGCTAATTCTGTTTCAAATTTGAGTTATTACGAAAATAATAATAAAGGAAAGGCGTGTTTCAATCAGTTTAATAGCTTCGGGCTCGGCATACGGAAAAATGGGTAGGCAATACTTGGCCTGAGCAAAACAAAAGATTTGCAGGTATTAATCTGCCAATCCCATTAAAATTTTGGGATATTTGATGGACCAGTATATTTGTATTTGCTGTAAATATTGCTGCAAAATAATGCGTATTTGGAATTGACGATTGCCGATCTGCCCCGGCTTTTATTTTGCCACGGCCCGGGTTTGCATACCCATTTTACCAAGACTCGTATTTCATACTTCTAAAACGAGGTTCTTTGTTTAAAGCAGCCATGACATTATACGAAAAAGGGTCGATCTGACTATGATGAATTTGCTTGCTATGCAACCGTTCACGTATGAAGGGAAATTTTTGAAACATGCAAAATATATTGGTGCCGAATTTGTGAAGTAAATTAAGGCTAAATATTTCAATGCGTTGACAGTTTTCACACATGACGTTGGTGTTAGCTTGTTCTGATTTTCGTTTCGTTTTCATTATAATGCTTTGTAACCTGGGAACTATCATCTGTATTTCGTGATTTTTACGTATCAAATCAAACAGAGACTTGGGTAAATAAAACAATTAACTGTTTACCTGCGCAAATTAAGCAAAATCTGATGTAGGGATACTGATTCAGAAATACAATTCATTCTATTGGTAATTCGGCATAATCTTTTGCGTGATGGTAGATTAATGCAATAGGTTTTGTTGAGATGCTCGGCATTTTCTCGAGTTTATTCAGTTTAAATAGAGTTTGATATCGCTGACGGAAATATGTAGGTATATACATGTATATATATGATTCATTTCGAAAAAATAAATTGTGTTCTTTATTTGTTATACATGTAGTGCATGTTTCTTGTGTTTAATTATTTACAATTTCTATTTACTAGCCCTATTTGAGTGTAAAGCTTCGAATTATAAGCAAGATACAGAGATTTGCTCACAATTCTATGTTTGTACACAGATCTTAAAAGCTAAAGATTAAAAAAGTAAAAAAATTGTCAATATTTATTACGAAAAATTTCAAAGTCTGTTCTTCCAGAAACTTATTGAATTGTAAACTGAACCTTTTTAGCTCACCTGACGGTGGGGCCACAATGAGAGGTCGAAGTTTAACAAATGAATATATAGAGTAAATCTTTAGAAATCTTCTTCTCAGAAACTAATCGGCCAGGAAAGCTGAAACTTGTGTGAAAGCATCCTCAGGTAGTGTAGATTCAAAGTTGTGAAAATCATGACCCCCGGGGGTAGGGTGGGGCCACAATGGGGGATCAACATTTTACATAGGAATATATACAGTAAATCTTTAAAAATCTTCTTCTCAGAAACTAATCCGCCGGCAAATCTGGAACTTGTGTGGAAGCATCCTCAGGTAGTGTAGATTCAAATTTGTGAAAACATGACCCCTGGGGGAAGGTTTGGGCCACAATGGGAGGTCGATGTTTTACATAGGAATAAACAGAGTAAATCTTTAAAAATCTTCTTCTCAGAAACTAATCAGCCAGGAAAGCTGAAACTTGTGTGAAAGCATCCTCAGGTAGTGTAGATTCACAGTTGTGAAAATAATGATCCCCAGGGGTAGGGTGGGGCCACAATGGGGGGGGGGGTTAAAGTTTAACAAAGGAATATATAAGGTAAATCTTTAAAAATTTTCTCAGAAACTAATCAGCCATTCTTTATAATTGTTAAGACTTTGGCCCCAGGACAATTCTTTGGCCTCACGAGAAGGTTCAGAGTTTGATGTACGTTTATATTCCATATATAAACTATTGTTAGGGATCTTTTTGAGAACCGCAATACTCAACATATGATATGACTATAAAATCATCCTGTTAGAAAAGGGACTAATGATTATAAACATAAGACTATCCAGGGGAAAATGGATTTTATTTATACAGGATCTACATGTATTATTGTACATTGTCCAGATAGTTTGTATTATGACTCCATTGAGCTGATTTTATCATACCTATTGTTCCTCAGGTGAGCGATGTGGCCCATGGGCCTCTTGTTTAATTTTTTTGTATAAAAACTAAATCATTTAATGTTTTATTTTTTCTAAATTAGACGATTGTCCTGAAGGAACAGAGCTAAAACCGGATGGAAAATGTGTCAAATGTCCTCGTGGATATTATCGCAGCTTTCTGGAGGATGTCTGCACGGAATGTCCGGCAGGAAACACAACAGCAGGGAATGGTAGCACTAGTAAAGACAGCTGTTACATGAGTAGGTGTCAGATTATATAGGTGCAACATATTTCTGTGTCTGGGAATTATTTATTTTATATATTTTTTTTTCAGTAGGAACTTGGGGATGGGGTAGGAGGGGTATTTATTATATATATTAAGGTCAATGATATACATTTGTTTTTCCTTATTTACTGTGGTAACCGTACGTTTCATTATTATTCATTGGGCACCAGTTTAATTGCAATCCATTGCCGAGTCCATTAATGTTTAGCAAAGTAAGGAATGGAACAAAAATTGTTATTCATAAAACTTTAAGTTCAGACATTTTTGTTTGCATCTTCAAAACTGTGAAATGTAAATTGAGCCACAATATATTTAATGATTCAGTTTATGTTGTACGCTTGCTGTGTATGTCTGTTGCAAGTCTTGTGTTTATGTGTGAATGTTTTAACGCTTTTAAGTGTTTTCTCTTTTATATTACCTATAATCTACAGGTACCGGTATTTTGCTTTTGTGTAATTATGAATTAAAAAGCTAATTAAGATTTATGATCGTATTGCTTTCAAGAGGAAAGATTTATCAGAAAAGAGACTGCCAGAATAAGAATTAAGTTTGAATGTTATGAAATAAGTATTGGTATATGATACATATTAAAGCATCAAGGTTCTTAAAGCAATAAAAAAAATTATGAAAAACTTGTAACTGATCTAAATTAAGATCGATCTGTGATCTGCATTAAATGTAGTTTTAAAAATGTCTGCAATGGATATCTTTTTTTTAATTTCATATGTAAACTGATCAGAATTTTTTTTGAAAATCAATGAAGTTATGTGTTAAGAGCGTCTTTTCCTAGAAACATCATGTATGCTGTTAGCTTTACCTGACTTGTCAGTGTTATGGAACAAACACCTTACATCATTTGTTTGCGTGCAATACATATATCTATCATGTACTGTATATTTGCATTTTCGATTTTACATCATTACATAGGAATTTATAAAAACAATTATTTTGGGGATTTGATTGGTTATGACAGAAAAGCAGAATGCATTCACGATTATTTGATTAGATGTCAGAGGGATTGTTATGGTAAAATGTCTAAAATTGTTTTTCAGAAACTAATTAAGTCAGAGCGCAGTGATATTTCAATTGTAAGATATTGCAGTGTGGCACCTTTTGTTAGCAAGATCTAGCTTGCAAATGATGTCCTTTACTTTTGATGTAAGCATATATTGAAGGCTTAACATGAAATATAATTATACTGTTTGATTTCAGCTATATGTTATAATGGAACATATCGCAACAAAACAACAAATGTCTGTGAGTCATGTCCAGTTGGAGAATATCAACCGGAAGACCTGCAAGAGGAATGTATCAAATGTCCAACAAAATATTCTACAGAATCAGCTGGAAAGAATAACATAACAGATTGTGAATGTATGTCAAGTATTCTGAATCTGAGTAACTGTATAACTATATTTCTGGATGACAGAAATACTGTCATTGTTAGCAAGAAGATATTTAACTTAACCCAAATAATAAAGCCCATTATTAAGACTTAAGGATTATAATTGTAGAAAAAGGAGATTTTAAAAAGTCTTACGCAGAGTAAATTATTATAATTCTGCTATTCAAATGATATTTTTCTTTGCTTCAGTTTACTGTCCGAAGGGATATGAAATCCTGTCGGCGGCCAATGAGACCTGTCAGCCTTGTTCAAGAGGTTTCTACAAGGACAATTCCGATTTGTTCGGTAGTTGTGAGTCCTGTCCAACTGGTAACACAACAGAGAAAATGAACTCCACCAGCATTAAAAGCTGTTCTATAAGTAAGTATTTTGTTAAAGGGGGAGAGAGTTAAAAATCAATACCAGGCATAGGCTCAACCAAGTTAATGGTATTTCACTTATTATAAAAGAAAATCAATAAAAATGAATGCTGAATTTAATGCACTATCAGCTAATTAAGAACTAAACAGCTCTTTAGTGGACAAAACTTGTTTTCCACGTTTTTATGTAATAAATGACATCATAATGAAGACTGGGTTTAAAGTCATAGTTTCCAATATTTTTAGGTGAATGTAGCAGTGGACAAGAGATAGATTCTACAGGCGGGTGTTCTGATTGTGAAATGAATAAGTATCAGCCTGTAAATATACCAACATCCACTAACAAATGTTTATCATGCAAGGACAACTATGGCACAAAACAGAAAATGTCTAACAGTTCTTCAGATTGTCTACGTGAGTTTCAACTGTTTAGTTATTCTAGCATCTTTGTTTTGCATTGAAGTCAATGAAGGTGTTGAATATTATAGTAACAAATTCATCATTTATTGGGATGTTTTGTAGCCATGTGTCTTGGAGGACACTTCTTTAATCAAACATCAATGATGTGTGAAAAATGTCCCAAAGGAAGCTGGAACAATGGAAACTTTACTATGAAGTTTGAGGGCTGTGTGGCCTGTCCTGTCAATTTAACCACAACGGGACCAGGAATGACGTCAGAGGATAATTGTACTCTGTGTATGTATTTCATAAAAACATTTGAAAATCTGTCAACATAATTAAGGGATGCTTTGCATGAATACATTGAAGTTCGCAAACAGCTATAGGTGTTATGATATATTTATATACCGTAAATCTGGAAATTTTTACCGTAGATAAATTTTTAGCTAATTTGCGCGTGTTCTGCATTCGCAAAAAAAAATTTCCTAAAAATTAATCAACAAAAAAAAAGTAATAAAAATTTTGCCGAAGGCTGGTCTCTTCTCCTTACTATATGAACAGGTGCCCATAAGTAGTGGTCATTTAAAAAAACGGTTTATATAACCAGGTAATTACCCCCAAGCTATAACCAGCGTGTGGAGAAGGACTTCACTCAAAATCGGTATCCTCGGTTGACTTGTAGTCTCATGTCTATCCAGGGACATATATATTTAGTATATATACGTCCCTGGTCTATTTTTAGTGTACATGTATACTGATGACACTGCATGCATGTGTGATTCACGGAAATTCACGGAATACGAAAATTTGTACAGTATTTTGAATTTCTCGCTGAATGCCGCCATTTTCTTCTCGTTCTCGCTCGCTTGACACAGGAAAACATCACTTGTGTTTGACACGTGACCCTCCGATACTTGTGTGGTGTACACAAACCGTCGCATGTGAAGGTGTGAACTGCTAATTGGGATAATTATCTCGCTATAAATCCGTATCAAGATACCCCTTTAGGTACATGTAGTTTTGTTGCATTTGCTGCTGTTATTGTAAATATCGGTAATTTGAATAAGAAATAAATTGCAGACATCAACTCTCACATGATACTATATGAAGTTGGTAAACATATACGATTCGTGAGAAAATTAGAGGCGGCGGTAATATATGATGTCCGAAGGTTAGCTAACATTGTGCATGTCAGTATATTGACATTTAATATTTGAGTGCTTTTTATTTTTAGCGCCGATGACAATTCGCAAAAATTTAAAATGTAAAAATTAATCTATAGCTTTCTGACTCGAATTCACAAAAATAAATCGACGTAAAAATTTCCAGATTTACGGTATTTATGCCCCTCTTCAAAGAAGGGAGGGAAGATTGCTTTGCTGTCAGTCTATCTCTTTGTCGGTCGCAAAGGTTGCACATGCTAAAATGAGATTTCTTATACAAATATATCTTAGAAATATATAGGTCAAGTTCGATTTGGGGTACAATTTAGCAATTTCAGAAAGGGTTATGCCCCTTGGACTTGGAAAAATTTCAATTTTTTGCAATTTTTATTCATTTTCTTTGCAGAGGTTGCCCATACTGAAATGAAATTAGTAATACAGATTTATCATAACAATATCTAGGCCAGCTCTGGTTTTTGGTATGATCAAGCAATATTTGACAGAGTTATGTCCCTTGGACTTTGAAAAATTCTAATTATTTGCAGTTTTCGTTCATTTTCTTCACAGAGGTCTTCGCTATGTTCTACTTTTTCTTTTTTTAATTAATTAAAGTTTCCATAGAATTAACAGTTTTCTTAGATGTTGCATCTTTGATGATGTTAAGGGAACAATCCTGAAAGTCATTATGCTGTATTTGACTTATATTTTCATGTTTACATATCTGCTTCATAGGTCCTTTGAGAAAATGCTAAAACCAAATTTGTCTGAACTATTCATATTGCACCAAACATAGATTCATGAGATTTTGTACCAATGTTTGCTTGAAAATTTGTGCTAGTAAAACAATATGTTATTGGAGCCTAGGGGTTAGGTCAGTAACCCAAACGTTGCTGGTTCAATCTCCGCTGTGGTCACTGGATGCTGTAAGTTGTGCTGTTAGAAAGGGCCTGAATTGTCTGAGTCCACCCAGCTGAAATGGTTACCAGCATATGCTGAAAGTTAACCTGTGATGGACTGGGAAGTCAGTGATTAGCACTGCAGAAACTAGTGATAGGCACCAGCCTCATGCGCTGTTCTGATTCTCAGGGTTCGACACTAACCTTAGTCCGTTAGTCACAGACTAATAGATTTTCATACGGACTAACAAAATTTCTGTTTAGTCAGTCCGGTCGGACTAATTAAAAGTTTTGCTTAAAAAATTCGTAAATTAACGATGTGTGATTGTCGACATTTTAATGGAAAACCCTGACTATATTTTTATTATCTAGCATATGATACATTGCAGTGATTTAATATAGATTTACCGAGCGAAAACAACAGAGGTATGCAGGATATTATGGGTGACTTGATTATTTCTTTTCCGTAAGGGGATGTCCGAGAAAATAGGTGACAAGTGAACGTGTTCACAACAACAGCTTCGATAGGGACGCTTATGTGTTTTAAAAAAATAAAGGTGAAACGAATTTCCTGTGAGTTATTTAATATAAATGCATTATTTTACTTTAAATAATTTGTGATAAATTGCTTATTATTTTAAACAGATTTGAAAGAACATAGATAATGAAAAGCATAGTCTGGATCTAATTTGCATAGATCTATTTTTAGCTCACCGAGACGAAGTCAGGGGGAGCTTATGCTATAGCGTCGGCGTCGGCGTCGGCGTCCAGACCTGGTTAAAGTTTTTGTTGCAGGTCCTGTATCTAAGCTATTACTTGTCCTATCTTCACCAAACTTGCATGGATGATGCATCTAGACCTACTTATGGACTTGAAAGACTTGGATGCTGAATCTGAGTCCTAAATTTCAGATGCTGGAGGAGGATAAGGTTGTTGGACCAGGTTAAAGTTTTTGTTGCAGTTGCCCTTTGATAGCAATATCTAAGTTACTGCAGGTCTGTACTTCACCAAACTTGCATGGATGGTGTGTCTTATGATACTGATGCACCCGACAGGCTTGAGTGCTGAATCTGAGCTATAGGTTTCAGATGCTGGAGGAGGTTAAGGTTTTTGGAGCAGGTTAAATTTTTTGTTGCAGGTGCCCTTTGATAGCAATATTTAAGTTATTGCTGGTCTGTACTTCACCAAACTTGCATGCATGGTGTGTCTTATAATACTGATGCACCAGGCAGGCTTGGGTGCTGAATCTGAGCTATAGGTTACAGATGCTGAAGGAGGTTAAGGTTTTTAGAGCTGGTTAAAATTTTTGTTGCAGGTGCCCTCTGATGATTATATCTTAGTTACTACTTGTCCTAACTTCACCAGACTTCCATGGATGGTGCATCTTATGATACTGATGCACCAGACAGGCTTGAATGCTGAATCTGAGCCATAGGTTTCGGATGCTGGAGGAGGTTAAGGTTTTTGGAGCTGGTAAAAGTTTTTGAAACAGGTGCCCTCTGATGATTATATCTAAGTTATTTCTTGTCCTAACTTCACCAGACTTCCATGGATGGTGTGTCTTTTGATACTGATGCACCTGACAGGCTTGAATGCTGAGTCTGAGCCATAGGTTTCAGATGCTGGATATGGTTAAGTTTTTTGGAACAGGTCACATGTTTAAAAGATAATAGTACTATTTCAAACTTGCATAGTTGATTAATCTGTAATATGAATGAATCACAGAGGAAGCTTCAGTTGCAGAGCTTGATCTCCATCATCAAGGATGCTAAAAAATATATCTTAGTTATTACAGGTCCTAACTTCACCAAACTTGAATGGATGGTGTGTCTTATGATACAGATGCACCTGACAGGCATGGATGTTGAATCTGAGCCATAGATTGCAGATGCTGGAGCAGGTTAAGGTTTTAATTGCTAGTGCACTCTGATGATGATATCTTAGTTATTACTGGTCTGAACTTCACCAAACTTGCATGGAGATGCGTCTTATGTATACTGATGCACCTGACAGGCTTGAATGCTGAATCTGAGCCATAGGTTTCGGATGCTGGATGAGATTTAGTTTTTTTGGAACAGGTCACATGCCAGATGATAGCTTGCACAGTTGATTTAACTATAATATAAATGAAACACAGAGGTTGCTTCAGATGCAAAGCCTGATTTCCATTATCAAGATGCTAAAGAAATCTCCTACCTCACTCAAACCTGCTCGATAGATAGATGTGTTTGTTAATAAATGATATAACATGATTCCTATGATATAGTATTGTATGGTATGAAACAATATTGTTTAATATGATACAATATAATATCATATGTAAATGTAATATTATAAAAAGTTATATGATACGATATGATATTATATCAATTTTTTTGATATTTTATGTTATTATATTGTATCATGATATCGTTATGTATAGTATTGTATATTATGATACAATATTGTATAATATTATATTGTATTATTAATTTATTTTATCACAAGATACTATTACATAAGATATTGCAAAATATAATATTGTATCCTATGATACAATATTGTATATTCTATAATATTGTATCATACGATATTGTATAATATGATATTAGTTTCTGTAATATAGAATTATATCACATGAAATTGTATAATATGATACTGTAATATTTTATAATATCGTATCATATGATATTGTATAATATGATATTGGTTTATAGTATGATATATTATCACATCACATGAAATTGTATTGTATGATATTGTAAAATATATAATTGTATCATATGATATAATATGCATAATATGATATTGTATTATAAAATATTTTACTTTATCACATAATATTGTATCATTTGATATAATACAATGTCATATCAAATTATATTGTATCATATGATACAATATCATATTATGTATCAAAAATGATACAGTATCATACAATATCATACTATATAATACAATATAATTTCATATGTTTCAATGTTATGATGTATTATGTAATATGATATTGTAATATAATACTATATTGTTTTATATATTATGATATTGTATTATGTGATCAAATACAATAACGTATAACACAATACAATGTCATATCATCATATCTCATCATTGTTTATTATATTATTTTATTGTATTATATGATATATGTTGTAAATATGATAGGATGCAATATTTAATTTTATATTATTGTATTGATTAACATATGAACATATGATTATCATACAATTTTTTAACAGATGATATATGATATTGTTTCAAAACAGAATCCATGAATATCCAAGATCATAAAGTATGATTTTCATTTAATATGATAAAGGTGGTCTCATAAAGGTGAAGTCTCATAAGGGTGATGTCTCATCTTGGTGAGCTTTGTAATCTGTGATTACCTATGTTTAACATCTGTAATGGTGTCATACACCAAGTACACGGAGATAGTAAATACGCAGCTCATTGTTATGTACTGCATAGCACAATACAACTAAAGAAGTGCAACACCTGTAAGAAAAACATTATAGTGTATATTATGCACCCCTTTCTTACAAATTCTATTTAAAAACTCCGTACTATATATAAGGCAAATACGGTTATGCATTTTAATTTATTTTGACGGACACATAAAATTGCATGTGGACTAGTTAAAATAAACAGGCACTAGTCCGGCTGGACTAATGCATAAAAAAGTTAGTGTCGAACCCTGAATTCTGAGAAGGATTTAACCTTGATTTATTTTAAAATAACAATTTTTTTAACATTATCTAATGATCAAAATTGTATGGTATTATGACAGACATATACATTGTACCTGATATATTGTAACACAGTTATCTTTTCTTTTTTAACTATGATAGATGTAATTTTAAATTGTTGGGTTTTTTGCTGTTTCAGTGGACTGTGATCCTGGATCCTACATAAGTGGTACAGATTGCCTGTTGTGTGACTTTGGATATTACCAGCCAGCCCGTCACCAGGAGTCTTGCATACAGTGTGGAACCAATCTTAATACCAGTACAGAAGGTGCTTCCAAAAAAGAAGAATGTCAACGTAGGTTAATTTGTTAGATTTTGAGAGAAATAGGTGACCCTGTATGAGAATGTATATGTACATGTATATACTGTAATTAACTTGGATATTGTTGATGCTTGTTTTCTGCTGTGCTACAGTATACTGTGGGGCTGGATTAGAAGGACAAGATAGCTGTACTGCCTGCAAGGAAGGGTTTGTCAAAGGTGGCTCAGGAACATTCATGTGTCAGGAATGTACTGGAAACTTTACATCCAATGACGCTCGCACTGAATGTACTGAATGTAAGTATTTTCCTTCTAAATTCCTGTCTTGCGCAGTTTTGTTTTGTTTTTAGCTCACCTGAGCTGAAAGCTCAAGTGAGCTATTCTGATCACATTTTGTCCATTGTCCATATGTCCGTCTGTCTGTCCGTCTGTAAACTTTTCACATTTTGAATATTGTGGGATATATTATTGTACCAATTGGACATTGTTAAATGTTGACTTTCCTTATTTTGCGTAATTATATTCACATTAGAGCGGGAGTAACACTAGTGAGCAATGGCTCACAGATATCTTGTTTTACTTCAATCAGTGTTAGAAATTAGTATTATCATACATGTTAACTCTACTGATTTATACTGAAGTCTATCACTTTTTAGCTCTGTCTCCTGCCTACTGCTTTTATTAAAAAATCTTTAGCTTTCCTTCAAAATATGTTCCTTGTTTTGAAATTTGACGATCAGACCGGTTTGAATACCGACACCAATTAGCTCAGTTGGTAGAGCACCTGACTAGAGATTCAGGAGACCTAGGTTCAAATCCCGGTCTGGTCCGTCATTATTTCTCCCAACCCGTTACATTTGGTACCGTGACCAACCCCTGGAACTGACAGGTGAACTCCTGCCAGGGGAAGAGCCTGGGGTGATCTTTGAGTGCGGAGATCATTTAAGGGGGAGGAATGTGACGGTCAGACCGGTTCGAATACCAGGGCCAGATAGCTCAGTTGGTAGAGCACCTAACAAGAGATTCAGGGGCCCCGGGTTCAATTCCCGTTCTGGTCCGTCATTATTTCTCCCAACCCGTTACAAATAGATAGCCATTTTAGATGCCATTGTGGTAAAAAAAATCTTGTTGCGTGACTTTGAATCAGAGGCAAACAAACGCTTTTTTAAGTCGGTAGAATGATAAGTTTTCAAGCATGTGCTTTACATTGAACGATGAAAGAAGCCACTTCCTGTGATTACATTAGTTACAAGACATGGTTGTCCTTGCCAAGATAAAAGAAGCTTTGCAGTTCCACACATGGCTTTAACGATGACTGAATATATCTTTTAACTTGGCCATAACAGTAAACTTGACTTGCAGTTTATTGCAATGCTGCATGATTTGTGATAAGCATGTAAACATTGTTTTGATATTGAAAAAGAAAATACAATTTCCTACAAGTTCTTACTTCTCTTATATGTTGAATTTTGGCAACTTAACTCTTAACCTATTTTTTCTGAACAAAGGCAATTAATTGTTAAAGTCTCTGCACTCAAATATTTTTTCCTCTAAAAATAAATAGCTTTAATATCGTAATCAATATGACGGTAAATGCTTGCAAACATTTTTATTGCATATGTTGATATTACTAAATTTCAAAAGTCTTATATTTTAGTTGATATCGTTAATTACTAATCAGAAACCCTTACTACATTTGTAGTACATCAAAATCTATGCTGTGAAATAAACGTGAAAAAGACAGTGTGCGATGCTACTGCTTTTTAATTCAAAATGTATCTATTTTTCATTACTGGAGGTTAACATGTATGGTATTACTTAATTGAATTATGATTCACAAGCTTTCTATGCGATGATGGAATTGAATATAATTTATCTATAAAAGCCACTAAATGCCAGCTAGGTTTTAACTCAAAAAAGTATTATAAAAAGTGATAAGCATTTTAAAGTTTTGTAACCTTAAAAATCATTTGTTTTCAGTGTTCTGTGACAAGGGGTTCTACAGTAATGTTCATCAAAACAGCTGTATGCCCTGTGATATTGGGTATTTTAAAAAGGACAGAGGAAATGCTCTAAAATGTACCAGATGTCCAGATGGATTTTTGACTCCAAATGTTGCTTCAACTTCCTCAGAGAATTGCAATGAACGTATGTCATTTGATTTTATACAAAACTATTTTTCTTCAAAAGTTTTTGAGTTGGCACGCGAAGCGAGCGAGTCCTTGTTATCATAGCTGTTTCTGCAAAAATTTTGCACTACATTATTCATGCACTAAAGAAAATAGTGTATGCATTACCGGTAACAGATTTTGTTTGCGTGATAGCTAATTCAAAATGGTTCAACAATTTCATTTTTATTTACACATATATTTTTAAAGTATTTCTTGATGTTTAAAAAATAAAACAAATCAAAGTAGTCTTTGTTCAATCGTTGCCCATAAATTTGACAACTAACATGGGGCAAACCTTGTTCTGTTTTAATTATCGTAACTATTTGAGAAGTTCGAATGGAGATGTGCGTAAAATCTATTTTTAGAAAAAGCCAGTTTGTTTTTTCAATTGAACTTGCGAGGCGAGAAGACTCTTGCTGTCATGTGATTTTTTGGAGTTGATTTTGAGCTCAAACATGAATTGATAATGTGCGATATAATGCAAATAGTTCTTATTTCATCATCATTGAAATATACTGGTCTTCTGTCTCTCTCCTACGATATGATAATCGCTCGTGCAAATCAGACAGGCATTGCCAGTCTGGAAAGCATTGCCAGTCTGTCATTGAAATATCAACAAAACATGTTTAATCAATGTATTGAAAGTACTGACACGAATTAATCACACATTTATTGACCCTTTTCTGCTCTCAACATGCAGAATTTGAAATAAATTATGAATAAAGTATATATTAAGTATCTTATTATCCCTGGCTACAACATATCAAAGATAAAAAAAATCATGAATCTTGAAAGATCATTTTTTAAATAATTCATTATATAAGGAGGATATCTAAATAGTATAATTATATAATAATATGATAAAGGTGGTCTCATAAAGGTGATGTCTGCCACCATGAGCTCTGTAATCTTTGTTTACCTATGTTTGATTTATTTACAAAAGACAGAAAAGAAATTTAATGTATTACATGTACTACCAATGTAATAAAAAAATTTCCATCAAAATATCGAAACATGTTCAGAGCGAGTCGACTCTTAGGCCCTTCAGGCCTTTGATTTAAAACTTGGTAATCAATTGATACAACTTCATATTCTCTTCAGCTTTTTGCATACCTGGCCACTACCTGAACTCCAGCGGTGTTTGTGTACCATGTATGATAGGTTTCTATAAAGATGTGACAGGAAATGGGAATTGTACAGCCTGTCCATCAAACCTTACCACACCACAGATTGGTTCTACCGAACTCTCCAACTGTTCCATTGGTATATTCAAATACAACACAATTTCATTTTCAAATATATTTTTTTCTTTTTTCTCGCAACTGAGGTTAACAATTACAATTATATTTCATTTTTCATGGATAATTCTAAGATTACTGGAATATTAATGTTAAAGTTGTTGAAAAATCACATTGAATTTAATGTTTATGAATCATGTGTACATGCAAGCATGGGTACTTTTATAATATTTGTTTTACTTTGTAGTTGTTTGTGATGCTGGTGAAAAGAGGATTAGCAGCAATAACACTTGTATGAAATGTCCTTTGGGGTATTACCAGCCAGAGAGAGGAGAAAGTAAATGTATTGAATGTGGTGATGGCCAGACCACGGAACAAGTGGGGACAGATACCAAAACAGGCTGCATCCGTGAGTTAAAAATTCGTTCATCAAATGGTTTAATTTTTATATTTGAAGAAAAAATACCTAAAGCACTTAAAGTCATTCAGATAATAAGTAAAAATTTTATGATTTGCATTCAAGAACATAGAATTTGGGTCCTTAACTACAAGAGTGAAGCAATGTTTGCAATTTTTAATATACCATAATGAGAGATTTTGCCTACAAATCCTCAAAATATCATATTTTGACAAACATTGCAGTACCTTTATGTAGAGTGATGTATACTTTTAGAATTTGTAATACTACTAATATACATATATCCTGATGGATGTCCTGTTGCTTAAAATTGGTTAGAACTACATGTACATATGATCCCTGAACTAATAATGGGTTCCCATGAGGGTGTCTGCAAATTCAGCACTGTAATATGTCTGGAAATATCTTTTAAGTTTTGTTTATATATATTGTATCAGAGAGGATTTTATATAATAGGAGAATAACACTTTTTAGCTCACCTGAGCTGAAAGCTCAAGTGAGCTATTCTGATCACATTTTGTCCGTCGTCCGTCTGTCCGTCCGTCTGTCACTTTTTACATTTTGAACTTCTTCTCTAAAACCGCTTATCCAATTTCAACCAAATTTGGCACAAAGCATCCTTATGGGAGGGCGAATATAAATTGCAGAAATAAAAGTCCGATCTGTATTCAAACCGGAGAAAACCTTGAAACTGTAGAAAAAGGGGGGTGCCTTTTTAAAAATCTTCTTCTCAAGAACTACCGAGGCAAATTCAACGTAGTTTAGCATAAATTATCCTTATGGGAAGGAAAATATAAATTGCAAAAGTTAAGAGGTAATTCTGTTTCTAATCTGAGTTATTACGAAAATAATAATAAAGGAAAGGCGTGTTTCAATCAGTTTAATAGCTTCGGGTTCGGCATCCGGTAAAATGATTCCATACTTCTAAAACGAGGTTCTTTGTTTAAATCAGCCATGACATTATACGAAAAAGGGTCGATCTGACTATGATGAATTTGCTTGTTGTGCAACAGTTCGCGTATGAAGGGAAATTTTTAAACATACAAAAATATATTGGTGCCGATTTTGTGAAGTAAATTGAGGCTAAATATTTCAATGCGTTGACAGTTTTCACACATGACGTTTTTTTTGCTTGTTCTGATTTTCGTTTTCTTTTTCATTATTTATGCTTTGTAACCTGGAAACTATCGTCTGTATTTCGTGATTTTTACGTATCAAATCAAACAGAGACTTCGGTAAATCAAACAGTTAACTGTTTTCCTGCGCAAATTAAGCAAAATCTGATGTAGGGGTACTGAAATACAATTCATTCTATCGGTAATTCTGCATTATCTTTTGCGTAATGGTAGATTAATGCAATAGGTTTTGTTGAGATGCTCGGCATTTTCTCGAGTTTATTCAGTTTAAATAGAGTTTGATATCGCTGACGGAAATATGTAGGTATATACATGTATATATATGATTCAATTCGAAAAAATAAATTGTGTTCTTTATTTGTTATACATGTAGTGCATGTTTCTAATGTTTAATTGTTTACAATTTCTATTTACTAACCATATTTGAGTGTTAAGCTTCGAATTATAAGCAAGATACATAGATTTGCTCACAATTCTATGTTTGTACACAGATCTTAAAAACTAAAGATTAAAAAAGTAAAAAAAATGTCAATATTTATTAAGAAAATTTTCAAAGTCTGTTCTTCCAGAAACCAACTTTAACAACTAACTTAACCTTTTTAGCTCACCTGAGGGTGGGGCCACAATGGGGGGTCGAAGTTTAACATAGGAATATATAGAGTAAATCTTTAAAAATCTTCTTCTCAGAAACTAATCAGCCAGGAAAGCTGAAACTTGTGTGAAAGCATCATCAGGTAATGTAGATACACATTTGTGAAAATCATGACCCCCGGAGGTAGGGTGGGCCACAGTAAAGGATCAAAGTTTTACATAGGAATATATAGAGTAAATCTTTAAAAATATTCTTCTCAGAAACTAATCGGCAAGGAAAGCTGACACTTGTGTGGAAGCATTCTCAGGTAGTATAGATTCATAGTTGTGAAAATCATGACCCCTGGGGTAGGGTGGGGCCACAATGGGGGGTCGAAGTGTAACATATGAATATATAAAGTAAATCTTAAAAAATCTTCTTCTCAGAAACTAATCGGCCAGGAAAGCTGACACTTGTGTGGAAGGATCCATAGGTGGTGTCGATTCCAAGTTGTGAAAATCATGACCCCTGGGGTACGGTGGGGTCACAATGGTGGGTCGAAGTTTTACATAGGAATATATTGAGTAAATCTTTGAAATCTTCTTCTCAGAAACTAAATGGCCAGGAAAGCTGAAACTTGTGTGAAAGCATCCTCAGGTAGTTTAGATTCATAGTTGTGAAAATCATGACCCCCGGGGGTAGGGTGGGGCCACAATGGGGGGTCGAAGTTTAACATATGAATATATAAAGTAAATCTTAAAAAATCTTCTTCTCAGAAACTAATCGGCCAGGAAAGCTGACACTTGTGTGGAAGGATCCATAGGTGGTGTCGATTCCAAGTTGTGAAAATCATGACCCCTGGGGTACGGTGGGGTCACAATGGTGGGTCGAAGTTTTACATAGGAATATATAGAGTAAATCTTTGAAATCTTCTTCTCAGAAACTAAATGGCCAGGAAAGCTGAAACTTGTGTGAAAGCATCCTCAGGTAGTGTAGATTCATAGTTGTGAAAATCATGACCCCCAGGGGTAGGGTGGGGCCACAATGGGGGATCGAAGTTTAACATAGGAATGTATAGAGTAAATCTTTAAAAATCTTCTTCTCAGAAACTAATCAGCCAGGAAAGCTGACACTTGTGTGGATGCATCCTCAGGTAGTGTAAATTCAAAGTTGTGAAAATCATGACCCCCGTGGGTAGGGTGGCCACAATGGGGGATCGAAGTTTAACATAGGAATATATAGAGTAAATCTTTAAAAATCTTCTTCTCAGAAACTAATCAGCTAGCAATGCTGAAACTTGTTCCGAAGGTAGTCCTCAGGACTCAGGAAGGTAGCATCCTCAGGTAGTGTAGATTCAAAGTTGTGAAAATAATAACCCCTTGGGGTAGAATGGGGCCACAATGGGAGGTCGATGTTTTACATAGGAATACACAGAGTAAATCTTTAAAAATATTCTTCTCAGAAACTAATCAGCCAGGAAAGCTGAAACTTGTGTGAAAGCATCCTCAGGTAGTGTAGATTCAAGTTGTGAAAATCATGATCCCCAGGGGTAGGGTGGGGCCACAATGGGGGGTCAAAGTTTAACAAAGGAATATATAGGGTAAATCTTTAAAAAATCTTCTCAGAAACTAATCAGCCAGATGATTCTTTATAATTGTTAAGACTTTGGCCCCAGGACAATTCTTTGGCCTCCCGAGAAGGTTCAGAGTTTGATGTACATTTATATCCCATGTATAAACTATTGTTAAGGATCTTTTGGAGAACTGCAATACTCAACATATGATATGACTATAAAATCATCCTGTTAGAAAAGTGACTAATGATTATAAACATAAGAATATCCATGGGAAAATGGATTTTATTTATACAGGATCTACATGTATTATTGTACATTGTCCAGATAGTTTGTATTATGACCCCATTAAGCTGATTTTATCATACCTATTGTTCCTCAGGTGAGTGATGTGGCCCATGGGCCTCTTGTTTCAGGTTAATGTGAACTATATGATTTTTTTACAGCCATTTGTCCTGCTGGAGAGGAATATGCCAGTAAATCATGCACAGAATGTCCCCTGGGAAGTTACAAGTCAGAAATAGGCAACAACAAAGCCTGTACCACATGTCCAAGTGAATATACAACAGAATTCACTGGTTCAATATCTGTCAACAACTGCTCTCTTCGTAAGTTATTTAAGTTTATGAATTTTATTGCACTTGTCAGATAAATAAATTTCTTCATGATCACTTTTTCACACCCGAGTTCACCATTCAATGATTGCTATTCTTAATTCAACCCCAGACTAAAACTGAAATGGTGTAGATTACATGTCCTGTCATCTGACCATTAATGAATGAATCTGAAAATAGCATTAAGCTGCAGCATTCATTTTATGGAGATCTCAAACAAAGTGTTTAAACCTTCTTAATGCTGTTAAAACTTAATTTAGACAACCTTAATGTCTCATGGTACAGAGAAAACCATTCTTATTTCTTCAGAAATAACAACAAATTGTGCTATGCAACTTCAGTGTGTTAGTACATAATAGGCACAAGTCATATTGTTTAATGTATGATCAAGCTATTTTTTTTTCTACAGTTGCATAGTAAATTTGTGCACATTTTATTTTTATAAATATTTTGTTTTTCAATATCAGATCTGTAAATTCTAAGGAAATGTGTTGTAGCTGACTGTATGCCAGGGACCTATCGCTCAGCTGGTGGTTGCCAAAATTGTCCAGTAGGAACATATCAGGATCTAAAGTCTAAGGAATCCTGCGAGGCCTGTCCACCAGAAAAAAATACTACAGAAACGACAGGAGCAACATCTCTGGATTTTTGCATTAGTAAGTGATTTGTCAATCGTAATGGTATACATACACATACATAAATGACATTGTTAATCATAAGACTCAATTTTTTTTAATTTTTTGTTTCTTTGATTACCAATAATTGCCACTTTGATTTGCATTGCATAAAATTTTAATATCTCACTGTGTACATGTTGAAAAAAATTACACTGTTCATTTTCAGTTGGAGTAGGGCACATATTATATCTGAAATACATTTCTTGTTTAATAAGTATTTATATAAGTTAATGTGTAGGAACTTGACTTTGATTTTCATTGAGATAATTCTAATAAAAAAAAATGTTTATTTCAATACTTTTTTCCTTTCTAGTTGATACATACATTTTTTTATCAAGAATATTGGTTTGAAAACTATCTCTACTAATGTTTGTGTTCATATCTATCATACCAAGTAATTGTATTCTGTAAGAACTTAAACTTTTGTTAAACAATGAATATAGTGAGCATATTCTTAAATATTTTGATTTTGATTGAGATAAATCTGAAAAAAGGTTTACTTCATTGCTTTTTTCCATTCCGGTTGATACATACTCTTATATTAAAAATATTGGTTCAAAAACTGTATAAATTCAAATTTATCATACCAAGTAATTTGTATTCTGCAAAAACTTTAAATTTTGTTTAAAAATAAATATGGTGAGTACCAGACATATTCTTAAATATTTTACACCATTGACCAAACCAGTTTGCAACATGAGAGAGTAAAAAAACAAGTTTTAAATGATGTCATGTTCTTATTACACATGCTGTTTCTTTTGATATGAAAATATTGTAATCCTGCAGTTAAAAGTATGACTGTAGAATATTGCTTTACTAGATAAAGGCCCTGTCACACCAAGCTGCGTCCCCACGGCGTGTTCACGGCGTTGTTTAATTCATTGAATCGCTGTATGATCGCAAGGAAAATTCAGAAAAAATGTACAGTTTTATTTGAAAATTTTACAAGTGGAGATGTCACGGCATCCTGACGGTGACCAAGGCGTTCTTACGGAGCTCTCACAGCGTGTAACTGCGTTTCCAGAGTTCTACTTGGCGATTAACTGCGCTTTCGCTGAGTCTCAGCCGAGCGCTCACGACATGCTAGGAGTTTTTACCATGGCGTGTTATGCGCGCTGACTGCACTCACAAGACGTTCTTTACTTCTTGGTAGGTTAATATAAATTTGTACAATTGTATGGGAAACAAACAAGAATTTACAACTAGTAAATAAATGATTAAAAAATTATTTTGATTCTATGAAAAGGTACATTGTAATTGATAACATAGTTAATTCTAAACAATTTGTGAAGTACTAGGATTAAACTCTTAGTAGTCAGGTCTACAAAAAAGATCCGTTATTAGTTGTAAGAAAACATAGAAAAGATGTGAAAACATCAGAACCATATGGCATAAATTCCATTTACGTCCATTGATTGGTCTTGGAATATTAGCAAATGCTACTTCAACAAAGTCATCTACATCCAGTTTGATAATTATTACATTGCTTGCTATTGTACAACAGCCATTTTTCGAGTTTTCATGGTCTCGATGACAACGCACTAGAAATGCCGTGGGAGCGCAGTGTATTCACATAAGAAATGTCACGAGAGCGCGATGAACGCAGCAACAGCTCTTTGGGGTCGCTGTGTGAACACAGCCAAATGGAAAACAACTTGTTAAAACGCCGTGGATGCGCAGTGAGAGCGCAATTAAGACGCAGTGAAATCCCAAAGGACTCCGTGAGGTCTCTGTGCAAGCGCAATTGACTTATCACTGCGTCTACACTGCAATTAGCTGCGTTCCTTGAGAGCGCCGACGGAGCTCTCGTGGCGCTGTTGGAGATCTTATGGCGCTGTCACGGCGACCTCACTATGCTTCTACGGCGTGTTTATCAGAACGCCGAGCCACGGAGCGTACTTTGTGCATATTCAAAGTGCGCGCCGTCACATGGCGTTCTTTTATGTTCAAGGCGATCCCACCGCGAAGGACGAAGATGCCTTTGCACTGTAGGAGACTCTACTGGGTTTACCTTGGCGTTAAAACTATTTAAGGACGCAGCGGGATCGCTGTGAGAACGCAGCTCCGGTGTGACAGGGGTTTAAGCTCCTTTTCTTTAAAACGTTGATAACTGTCTAAGTTAGGTAATTCTCAGTTGATTAAAATAAATACATACAGTCAAACTTTGTTATCTCGATTTAGATGGGGACTGTTTAAAAACTTTGAGATATCAACTGTATGTACAATTTACATTTCATAAACTTTGCATTAATTCACATTAAATTTGATTTTTATTCAGAATTTTGTTCAGCTGGCCAACAATATGATAGGGATTCAAAAACTTGTAAAAACTGTCCCAAGGATTTCTACACCAACAAAACCGTTTCCCAGTACTGTATCAAGTGTCCCACCGGATACATCACATATGGAGAGGGATCTGATTCCTGTATCCGGCTGTCAGTACCAGGTACAGACACAGCTGCCACATTATGCAAAATTTTATATTTATCACATGAATTTAGTTATGCTGAAGAAATTTAAATATTTATTTTATACATGTATTTATTATAATCATATATTTCTTTCAAAGGTAGGGAACAATTCTCCTCTTATAATTCTCTTTTTTTTCACTCAGAAAATGTATAGCTCAAATATTTGAATTTTCATTCCAAATTCGAATGTAATCAAAAAACATGAACTTTGTTTACTTCACAAAGAACTGAGAGCTTTGTATGTCATTTACATCTCAATGTACCAGGGCCACTCATCTGTTTTTAAGAAGCCACATTGCAAATTTTTATTGCATTTTTATTAAAATAGAAGTTGGTAATGCAGTGGCCTATCCGCCTCCATTTGCACATTAATTGGAATTCCTCTTGTCAAACCTTTATTGCATTCAAAGAATATTGATCAGTTTCACTTTTGCTTTCACTTGTTCTAGTCCTGTCTTCTGATGTTATGCTTTTAATAGTTTGAAACTAAACCATGTCTGTAGTTTCGATAGGTATTGCAAGGACTAGAATTTATTCTACAATGGATGATAACTGAAGGGTAATTAGAGGGTTGTATTTTTCTAGACCTATAATAAGATTTGAAATCGTTAAAAATTTAGAGGCCTGGTCTTTGCTGCCAGAGGTAAGACCAAAAACTTGACTTTGCAATAATAACAAAGTGGCATCAAAAATACCGTTTTTTTTTCTTTCGAAAATTAGGTCGATACGGTTTATTGGGCGAAGGAGGCCGTTTTTAGCCAAAAAAGTATAAATAGGTCGACTTCGAAGAATTGGTCGAAAAATTTCCGCTAGTTCTAATGAATAAATGGTTTAAACCAATAACGTTATCATATAATAGCCTTTAATCTTATTTCACAGTTTTAAACAAAAGGGGAATAAAATGTATTTCTTGAAAACATCGTAAGAAAATGTCTGAAATTGTATCAAAATTTTCAAACCAATTAATTCAGTACGACCGGTTTTAATTTAAGATCGTTTTTTATTACTTCCCTGCCATGTGTACAAACTGGTGTTAACCGGGTGATAGTAACCTAGCCTGGAGGCATGACTACGGTAGCACATGCCACCCTGTGTCTCTGTGTGACTTTTTACTGTGTATATACACACGAGTCAACCTCTGATCTTATTGAAGCCTGTGGGCGTGAGTAGCACGTGCCAAGAGTTCAACTGTGTATAAACAAAGTAAGCGCTACCCAGACTGATTTCAGAGACACCTGGCTAAAATTTCATCAAAAGTTTAATGTTGAATATACAGAAAAAAACTTGTTCATGTATTCTATTATGAAAAGAAATTTTTTTCTTATTTTTACCCGACGATATTTTTCTCCCATAATTACCCTTTGTACGGTTCTCATTTTACTTTTACCGCGCGAAATCGATTTCCTGTTTATCGTAAGCACACGATCAAAATGCATGACAGCATATAATAATGATCGAAAGATGATTCAGTCAGTGGTCTAAGTAAGAAATGTAAGAAGAAACTAGAGCAAAGCTCGTTGCAAAGCAACGAGTGGGTCTTCCGTTAATGTCGAAAGTAAAGCTGAAAGTTCCTGTAAGAAGCAGAGCTTTTAAACCAATAACAAAAGTAACTAAAATAAATTTAAAAAAAAAAATCGAATTATTCCTGGTACGACTTAACAAAATCCGAATGATTTTAAGTACGAATTAACAAAAACCTTTCCGATTTCAAGAACGACTTAGCAAAAAAAATCCGAATGTGTTACAGTACGACTTAACAATTATTTTTGGTACGAGTTAACTTTACTTTGAACATTACGCTATTTTTTAAACCGACGAGGCGGATTCAAAATTTCCGGAAAAATCAATTTTTAAACCCCAATAACTCTGTTATGCATCATCCGATTAAAAAACGGTTTTCAGTGTTAGGTTCAGCTTATAAAGGTCTACAAAATACATATACGTTTTTTATTTGATCAAAAAATTCAAATTTTCGAAAAATTTGATTTTCTTTCGGTTTCGACCGGAAGTGACGGATTTTTATTTCCAGCCTTATTACAGAGGCAAAACGATTAATATATAAGCACGAAAAATTTCAACTTCCTATCTTGAAGCGTTTTTGAAATAAGCCGCGGACAAAATGACTTTTTGAAAATTTTAAAAATGACGTAACGTAAAAACAGAAGTGATGTTGCTATAGAAACTTTTACATCATCGAGGCATTGTAATTGCACATTATCTCTGAAAGTTTCATAAAAATCAGTTAAAAACTTTTTGAGTTATGAAGCCAAAAAGAAGTCAGAAAAAAAAAGAAAAAGTATAATAACTAGAGCAAAGCTCGTTGCAAAGCAACGAGTGGGTCTTCCGTTAATGTCGGAAGTAAAGCTGGAAGTTCCTGTAAGAAGCAAAGCTCATAAACAAATAACAAGAGTACCTTAAATAAAAAGATGAAAAAATCGAATTATTCCTGGTACGACTTAACAAAATCCGAATGAATTTGAGTACGACTTAACAAAAACCCTTCCGATTTCAAGAACGACTTAACAAAAAAAATCCGGATGTGTTACAGTACGACTTAACAATTAATTTTTAGGTACAAGCTAATATAACCAAGAACTTGATACTAATTTCTTAACCAAAAACGCGGAATCAAAATTTCCGGAAAAATCATTTTTTGAACTCGTATATCTCTGTAATGCATCGTCTGATTTTAAAACGGCTTTCAGTGTTAGATTCAGCTAAATAAGCTCTATAAAACACATATTCATTTTTGATTTGGTCAGAAAATTCATTTTTTCGAAAAATTTGTTTCACTTCCGGTTTCGACCGGAAGTAACCGATTTTCATTTCGAGCCTTATTACAGAGGTAAATCGACCAAATCATTAGCATTGAAAATTTCAAGCCTCTATCTTAAAGCGTTTTTGAGAAACGCCGCGGACAAAATGACTTTTTTAAAATTTTAAAAATGACGTAACGTTAAAACGGAAGTGACATTTTCAAAGAAACTTCATAAATTTTGAGGTATTATAATTGCACATAATCTCTGAAAGTTTCATTAAAATCGGTTGTAAACTTTTTGAGTTATAAAGATGAAAAGGAGTCAGAAAAAAAATAAAAAGAACTAGAGCAAAGCTCGTTGCAAAGCAACGAGTGGGTCTTCCGTTAATGTCGGAAGTAAAGCTGGAAGTTCCTGTAAGAAGCAGAGCTCTTAAACCAATAACAAGAGTAACTAAAATAAAAAGATGAAAAATCGAATTATTCCTGGTACGACTTAACAAAATCCGAATGATTTTAAGTACGACTTAACAAAAACCTTTCTGATTTTAAGAACGACTTAACTAAAAAATCAGAATGTGTCCAAGTACGACTTAACAATTATTTTTGGTACGAGTTAATATTACTTTGAACATTACGCTATTTTTTAAACCAAGGACGCAGAATCAAAATTTCCGGAAAAATCAATTTTTAAACCCCGATATCTCTGCAATGCATCGTCCGATTTTAAAACGGCTTTCAGTGTTAGATTCAGCTTAATAAGCTCTACAAAACACATATACATTTTTGATTAAATCAGAAAATTCATTTTTTCAAAAATTTTGTTTTACTTCCGGTTTCGACCGGAAGTGATAGATTTTCATTTCTAGCCTTATTACAGAGGTAAATCGATCAAATCATAACCATTCAAAATTTCAAGCCTCTATCTTAAAGCGTTTTTGAGAAACGCCGCGGACAAAATGACTTTTTGAAATTTTTAAAAATGACGTCACGTCAAAACGGGAGTGACGTTCTCTTTAAAACTTTAACATTTTTGAGGGACGCCAACTTACAAAAATCTCTGAAAATTTCATTAAAATCGGTTAAACACTTTTTGAGTTATGAAGCAAAAAAGGAGTCAGAAGAAAAGAAAAAGAACTAGAGCAAAGCTCGATGCAAAGCAACGAGTGGATCTTCCGTTAATGTCAGAAGTAAAGCTGAAAGTTCCTGTCAGAAGCAGAGCTCTAAAACCAACAACAAGAGTAACGAAAATAAAAAGATGAAAAAATCGAATTATTCCTGGTACGACTTAACAAAATACGAATGATTTTTAGTACGACTTAACAAAAACATTTCCGATTTCAAGAACGACTTAACAAAAAAAATCCGAATGTGTTCAAGTACGACTTAACAATTATTTTTGGTACGAGTTAATTTTACTTTGAATATTACGCTATTTTTTAAACCAAGGAAGCGGAATCAAAATTTCCGGAAAAATCAATTTTTAAACCCTGATATCTCTGTTATGCATCGTCCGATTTTAAAACGGCTTTCAGTGTTAGATTCAGCTTAATAAGCTCTACAAAACACATATTCGTTTTTGATTTGATCAGAAAATTCATTTTTTCGAAAAATTTGTTTCACTTCCGGTTTCGACCGGAAGCGACCAATTTTCATTTTAAGCCTTATTACAGAGGTAACTCGACCAAATCACAACCATTGAGAATTTCAAGCCTCTATCTTAAAGCGTTTTTGAGAAAAATCCGGGACAAAATGACTTTTTTAAATTTTTAAAAATGACGTCACGTCAAAACGGGAGTGACGTTCCCTTTAAAATTTTAATACTTTTGAGGGACGCCAACTTGCAAAAATCTCTGAAAATTTCATAAAAATCAGTTAAAAACCTTTTGAGTTATGAAGCAAAAAAGGAGTCAGAAGAAAAGAAAAAGAATAATAATAATAACTAGAGCAAAGCTCGTTGCAAAGCAACGAGTGGGTCTTCCGTTAATGTCGGAAGTAAAGCTAGAAGTTCCTATAAGAAGCAGAGCTCCTAAACCAATAACAAAAGTAACTAAATAAAAAGATGAAAAAAATCGAATTATTTCTGGTACGACTTAACAAAATCCGAATGATTTAGGTACGACTTAACAAAAACCTTTCCGATTTCAAGAACGACTTTACCAAAAAAAATCCGAATGTGATCAAGTACGACTTAACAATTATTTTTGGTACGAGTTAATTTTACTTTGAATATAACGCTATTTTTTAAACCAAGGACGTGGAATCAAAATTTCCGGAAAAATCAATTTTTAAACCCCTATATCTCTGTAATGCATCGTCTGATTCAAAAAAGGATTTCAGTTTTGAACTCAGCATGAAAAATACTGTAAGATACGTACGTAAAAGTTTTAAAATTGAAAAACATGAAAATTTAAAAAAAATGGTTTTGCTTCCGGTTTCGACCGGAAGTGTCCAAATTGAGTTTCCAGCCTTATGTCATAAGTAAAACGATAGTTCTACCTTTTCTGTAAATCTCATAGCTTTACCTTAAATCAAAAATGAGAAAAGCTCCGGACAAAATCACTTTTTAAAACGTGAAAAACGTCAATATCTGACAAAATTGATGACGTCATCAAATAATTTTTTCATATCATAGAGATCTTTCAGATACACATTAAACCTGCAAATTTCAAAACAATCGATGGAAGCGTTTTTGAAATATTTGAGTTGGAAAAAAAATAAAAAGAATAATAATAATAAGAATAAGAAAAAAAAGAAACCGTAGAAAAACAAAAGGGTCTTCCGTTGGAAACGGAAGACCCTAATAAAAAGAAACCGAAGAATAACAAGAGGGTCTTCCGTTGGAAACGGAAGACCCTAATAAATCTATTTACATTTAATTTTGTTTAAATGATAAATTACTACAGTATATTGATTAAAATCCATACGATTTTTACACAGAAATTCAAGCAGTATTATAGTAAACACTCATGATTTTATTGAAGGGTTGCATAAATTTTTGCAAAATTTCATATCAAATTTTCCAACCAAAAAAAAAAACATAAATTGGGCGAAGCGATGAATAGGGCGAGGTCCACGTGTCAGGAAAAAAGTAGCGACCTAATTTCCGAAAAATACGGTACCTTTTTTATAACAGCTTCATAAGATATATGTTTGGAACCCAAGATGACCAATGATTCAATTTTTAGCTCACCTGAGCTGAAAGCTCAAGTGAGCAATTCTGATCACATTTTGTCCATCTGTCTGTCTATCCGTCTGTAAACTTTTCATATTTTAAACTTCTTCTCTAAAACCACTGGGCCAATTTCAACCGGCACAAAGCATTCCTATAGAAAGGTGGTTATAAATTGCAGAAATGAAAGACTGATCTTTATTTAAAACGGAAAAAAACCTCGAAACTGTAGAAAAAGGGGGATGCATTTTAAAAAATCTTCTTCTCAAGAACTACTGAGTCAAATTCAACGTAATTTGGCATAAATAATCCTTATGGAAAGGAAAATGTAAATTGCAAAAATTATTGGCAAATTCTGTTTCAAATATTAGTAATTTACGAAAATAAAAATAGTGATAATCGTGGTCAATCAGTTTATAACTTTGGGTTTGGTATTCCATATCGAAAATGAAAATTCTTTGTATAAAGCAGCCATGTTTGAATGTTGACGCATGACAAATGAGTCAAACTGACAAAGATGAAGTTGCTTGTTGTGCAACAGTTTACGTGCGAAGGGATACTTGGAACACGCTTAACATATTTGTGTGGATTTAGTGAGGTTAAATCTTTCAATGCGTTGACATTTTCACTCGTGACTGTCAGGATTGGCCGGGAAATACCAGTGCTGGGAAATACCGATGGTATTATTAGTACCGGTATTTCCCGTCCCGGTAAATACTACTGATTTTCACTAAACTGGGAAATACAAATTTTGAATCTTAATTTCTTTAATTAATGTTCAATGTAAAACATATGTTTAGGATATAAGATATTAACAACAAGCATCAAAACACAATTTAGCATACTTTGCCATTTCACTGTCAGTTCATGAATCTTAAAATTCACCAGATCACGTACCTATTCCCAAAGACTTTTATAGCTGCTTTTGTACATATTTTGGTCCATCTTTTTGTGTTTTACAGATTTATAATTCATGGCACAAAATAAACTGTTATAAATTACTGTAGGTGTTACAAGTAACAATTGAATAATCACACATGTTGTTTGGATAAATTCTTCTTGGGTGTGTTGCATACTGAGGTAGTGGCACAGTCACACTTCAATTTTCATAATTTCTATTGCCCATTTTCATATACATCAAATAACTAGAAAACAGAACTTTGGATATCTTGTTTATGATAACTGTATAGATGCACCTACTGACCGTGGTTTTACATTGTTTTGAATTTGGTTTATGCTTTTTAACAGGAGGGGAAATATTGCCTGTATTTTGGAATTTTTATGTATCGAATCAAATGTAGACTTCAGAAAATCAAATACTGGCAACTCCTACATAGTCGCTTGCATTGTAAACAATTCCCGATACCGCATGTTATGCAAAACTAAACTTACTTTGACAGAAATATTTTATTCCCAAGCATTAAAATAATTATCCACTCTGACTATCGCCAGTGTATTCGCCATTACGTAACCAGCCACCTGTTGACTCGGCGCGTGGTCAATGTTTGTTTAACTATTTCCGGTGTCAAAGGCATGCACCTGTCTCGTGTCGGACTTCAAAGGGGGATCTCAAGTGCAGAAAGCGTAGCAATTACTATGATTTGATGAAACTTGTTTACTTTGTATCCAGTAATGCAGTTACACGCTATTATTTTACATAGCCACTGTTAGAAATATATCGATTATTTGTACGACTTGAAAATGACGATATACGACATACATACGTTTCCTAAAAATTTTATTGAACAATAATCAAAGAATTGGACAATAATTAATCAATGAACTATAATCACTCTTATAACAGTACTTTTTATATACACAGGGAGTGAAATTGCCGTATAGATCTCAGCCTTAGGGTTATTAAGATTATTAGCACAACCGCTGTCAGCCTACTGTATAAACAACAGTATTTATAATTGCCGATTACGTATTTTAAGATTGAATTTGACCATAAAATATTTCCTATTTATACTTTCCACTAACAACTCTTTACTAATAAAATAATAAAACTTAAAAACATTCCCCAGACCTACTGCAATAATTTTTTCCATTCAAGTTTGGTTTCAATTTTACCGCGCAATGTTATCTTCCCACTAGTGATAAATGGAACCATGTGACGATCTGTTTATAAGAATGGAACAGTAAAACTTTTAATTGATTAAAGACAATGTACCATTTTTTAATAAGTTATTATTATGTATTCTAGTGTTAACAGGTCTAGGCAACCTCCGTTTTTGGAGGATAGCTCAATTTCAAGATGGCTGCTGATTTTTACCATATATGGAAAGTCACTTTGCATTGTGGGTGAAATTATCCTCCATTTTTGGAGGATAGCATGGGTATATTTCAAAGGCTTCGTGCATATCTTTAATGAGAAAATGCAAGCACCAGACCATATGGGAATTAAAGTTAAGGAAATAAACTAATGATTGTATGCGGCGATTTGAAATTCTATGTATAGTATTTTCACAATATGCTTTGAAAGTGTGTACTTCCTGTGTTCAGTTTTACAAATGACATAGACTATTTACATCTGTTTCATTTAATAAAAATCACAAAATAGTGATGTTTATTCCTCATTAAAACATTAATGTAGTCATTCACGTTTAGAGACACATAATTATAGATATCTTGATCTGCTATATTGTACATGTACAAGTATATGTTTGCATATACCTTAGGAACTTTGTAGCTCTTATTCTAATTAATTCACAGGTTATTAAGTATCGTTTAAATTTAATCCCTTCACACAAAAAAGACATTGTTAAATTTTATAAATCAAAATGATACCATTTATAGATATCAATTATCCTGAATATTGAAAAAAATGTGAGTCTTCACATAAGATATTTTTCTTTAAAATCAGCCCTGCAATTACTTAAACTTAAATATCTATTAAATATTATCAATAAATATAATTATTGATAGCTAAATAAGGTGATATTTTTATTGTATAATAATTATATTTTATTCATAGTTAACTCCCTTTGTAAAAACAGAGTTAATTGCCCTTCATCTGATTTTGCCTGGTTTTATCCCCTTGCCTAACTTGTTGCGTGGGGGATATAGCATCGCTGCTGTGCGTGTGTATGTATGTGTGTGTGTGTGTGTGTGTGTGTGTGTGTGTGTGTGTGTGTGTGTGTGTGTGTGTGTGTGTGTGTGTATGTATGTATGTACCTGGTATGTAATGCATGTATGTACAACACGCAAATTAAATTTTTGAAGAAAGGTATTTACAGCCTCAAAATGGTTTGTTAAGAACAGTTTGACTGTTATTTTCATTGCAGCTTTATTTTCTCCAAAATCTTTTTGGAGCATTTCTGCAATTTTCTGCTACATTACAGGTATATGAGAGGCATTTTAACTGTGGTGAAGGCCTGTCCCGAGACACAGTTAGATTATTCTTACTTAGCAGAGTGTATTGAAATTAATAGCATTATTGTAGGTTTAAAGCTTGGTTATATAAATGTCAACAATATACAGTGTGTCCATGTATCTATTTCATTAATGTCCGATATCACATGCAATCATTATGTCAACCCGTGTACGCATGGGTCAACGTCTAGTATGATTATCAAACTATTTTCTAACATTTGATAAACAATATTGTTTCAAAACAGTATCCATAAATATCCAAGATCATTAACTTTGATTTTCATAAAATATTATAAAGGTGGTCTCATAAAGGTGATGCCTCATAAAGGTAATGCATCGTTTGGTGAATTTTGTAATCTGTGATTTCCTATGTTTGAAAACTACAAGGCCAATGGTTACCAATTTTGGTGTGAATCATCTCTATGGTAAGAGAATTGTGAAATTCATGGCTCTACATCCCTAGGGGCGCCAAAGGCTGGGCCAAATATGCTAAAGCAGCCTGATTTTCAAAAATCTTCTTCTCTACTTCCACATGTGTTGGGTAAAAACAAAATGCATGGTTATGAATTCCAAAAAGCCCTCTACAAAATTATGATATTCATGGCCCCTGGATCAGGTTCAGGTGGGGCCAATATGATCATATAGAAAACGTATTTGCTCTTACAAAATCGTTTATAATAAATATGCATGCCTAATAGTATAGAAGGTGGAACTACTTAACACAATGCAATGTATATATATTTATGGACCACAAAATAATTATTGATTTTATCAAAATGATTAAATTTATTTAATGGAGAACTTCGTAATTTTCTGAAAGTTTATACATTTATGAGTAGAACAAAAATACTGAACCCAATCGGAAATTTTTTTCAAGTCAGGTTTTGTATTAGGATGTGCCTTACTGTCTCTTTAAATTAAAAAATCAAGTACAGATTTCATATGAAAGATGTTCATTAAAGAAGGTTAATTTGTTGTAGCTATCTATTTACTCTTTCAGACTCGGGAACAACACAAGCCCCTGCAGTACCTGTACAGCAGACTTATACATTCAATCTAAAATACAAGGCTACAGTGGATTGTTCAGATAAAACAACCCAAAATCAAATCAAAACAAACCTTTTAGGTAGAATAAGAGAACACCTCAGGAAATTGGTCAGACGTTTTTCCAATCTCTGCAGTTTACAAGAGACCAGTAATTGCTTTGCATCTATAGATGTAACAATCAAAGGCTGTCAGAAAGCAACTTCAAGGAAGAGAGCAACAGAAGCTTCAACTATTGATATTGAATTGAACATACCTGATTTGGGGTATGTATAATAAAGAACCTTTTTCTTTCAAAAACATCTTTACCAATTTTTATCAAAACCCATTTAGCACATAGAATAACATTTTTTTAAAATTTGGTGTAAGGGGAAATGTATTGCTAATGCAGTACTCTCAGAACACTTGTTATACCCCCTGCAAACAAGGTTTGGGGAGTATATAGGAATCACCTTGTCCGTCCATCTGTGCAACATTTGTGTCCAGTCCATATCTTTCTTATGGAGTAACATTGGAAGTTCTTACTTCACACAGAGATTGCTTATGAACTAAGGGTGTGTCATGACCTTGACACAAGGTCATTTGGTCAAGGTCACTGGCAGAAAAAATGCAGAATTTGTGTCCTTTCCATATCTTTCTTATGGACAAATATTGGAAGTTCTTAATTCACAAGATTGCTTATAACCTGAGGATGTGTCATGACCTTGACCCCCAAGGTGAATTGAGGAAGTTCAAGGTCATTGTTTAAAAAATGCTTAATTTCTGTCTGTGTCATGTCTTGTATTAATGGAAATAATTAGAAGATAAAATTTGACATAAAGCTTGCTTGTCTCAGGCCACATAAAATTATTGTTTAGATTCTCATCCCCTTCTCTCTGAAAATGGCCTGCCCCAATGTATTTTTTTTTCTTTTTTTTTTGCAAAAATAAAAAAAGAGTGGACAAGGGGAAAAAAAATCGGAAAAAAATTAGGCTTAGTATTCCAATAATTCAAAATGTTTGTATTAAATGGCTGCTTGACATGTGGATTTTCGTTTGATTCGAGTCATGTTTGTTAACATAACGATGCAAATGTCCTCATGCGTTAACAGTTAACTTGAAATAAAAGGGAATTTAAAGAATAGAAATTGGTTTGTGTACTCAAATTTAACAGTTTTAAAAAATGGAGCAGTTGTTATTTATAGAAAATGGACAGTGAAATAGATTCATCAAATATTTTCTATAATTTTAGAAAAAATACATGAGTTATGATTTTTTCTCAGCGGGGGGTATCAATTGTGAGCTTGCTCACAGTACTAGTTTAATTTTGTAATCTTCACTTCAAGGCTATGGGAGTGAGATCAGTCCATGACAATATTAAGTGCAAGTAGCTATATCCTGAATCTGTTTTTATCAGATAGGAAAGGCTGTTTATTGAAATGGTGAAAATGATAGGAGACCTATTGCAATTGGTCCCTGTCCTTGTTGTGTGCATCTTGCATTGTGTGTGAACAATTTTACATTTTTTATTTTTTATTAAAAATTACAAGGCCAGTTTATACCATTTTTAGCTCACCTGAGCTGAAAGCTCAAGTGAGCTTTTCTGATCACTTTTTGTCCGGCGTCCGTCTGTCTGTCCGTAATCTTTACATTTTTGACTTCTTCTCCAGAACCATTGGGTTGATTTCAGCCAAACTTGGCATTCTTAGGAAAAGTGGATTCAAGTTTGTTAAAATAAAGGGCCACACCCTTTTTCAAGGGGAGATAATTAAAAATTATTGAAACTTTGTTGGTATCTTTAAAAAATCTTCTTCTCAAAAGCAATTTGGCCAGAAAAGCTGAAAATTGTGTGGAAGCGTCCTCATGTAGTGTAGATTCAAATTTTATCCCAGGGGGTAGGAAGGGGCCACAATAGGGGACAAATTTTTACATTCTCTCAATTCACTCAATTAAAATCTCTAATGTTATCATAAGGTATATTGTTTTACTTTGTTCAAGCATTTGACATATTGTTGATTCTTTAAAGGTGCATGGTCACGATTTTGGTCAAATTCTATTTTTATGTTTTCATTATTTACAATGATTCAGAAATGCATTTCTAGTGATGAAATAAAATTTGAGAGTCATACATGTATGTGGAGTTATAAGCAAGATACAGGGCTCACAATTCTTTGTCATATAAACAAGGCTCGTGCCCAGTTCTTGTTTACATAGGTTCAATATGCTAGAAAAAAATCATTTTCCAGCTTACTTGTCTATCTTTTCTTTTATTTTAAGCAAAGATAAACAGTTCCTAACGTTTTATACATTTGTTTTAGGTGTAAAACTGAAATTTTTACTTCAACGTTCAAAATGTAAACAATCACTTTGTTTACATAGCGAGGAATTTAAATCTCTGTACTCGCTTATAACTCAACAAATGACACTCAAATTTTGGTTGCCTATTTAAATGCCTCTCTAAAGCGTTGTAAATATTAAAATCGGGAAAATAATTTTTGACCAAAATCATGACCATGCCCCTTTAAAACTGTTTAGTCCTTGGCCTCTTGACAATTCTTCAGCCTTATATGGGGTTCAAAGTTTGATGAAGGTTTATAATCGATATATAAACAGTTGTTTAAGTTTGGTCATCTTCTCGAGAACTGCAATGCTTAATATATGATACGAGTGTAAAATCATCCCATTACGAGGCTCAATGATAAACATAAGAATATGCAGGGAATTTTTTTTTTTTTACAGGATCTATAATCCAACATTGTGCAGATATTTTGTATATAACTCCGTTAAGCTAATTTTATTATGTCCCACTTTGAAGAAGGGAGGGCATATTGCTTTGCTGCTGTCTGTCTGTCGGTCGGTCCACTAACAGTTTCCGTTCATTTTCTTTGCAAAGGATTAACATAATTGTAATGAAATTTGATTATAAAACAGGTTGATCATGATAATATCTAGGTCAAGTTCAATATTGGGTATGATCGAGCAATTTTCAGCAAAGTTAGGGCCCTTGGACTTGGAAAAAATTTTGGTCAAAGATTTCTTGGCAACTTTTTATTGCAGATGCTTAAAATTTTACACTATTTGTTTAGGCATGCCATTTTGTTGGATATATTTTTGTACCAATTGGATGCCAATATCCTGTTAAATGATGACTTTGTTTATTTTTAGCCTAAATTTTCAAACAAATTTTTGTCAAAGATTTCTCAGCAGCTATAATTGCAGATGCTTGAAATTTTAACAGTTTGTATAGACGTGCCGTATCGTGGGATATATTTTTGTACCAATTGGATAACAACTTCCTGTTAGATGACAACTTATTTGATCTTAAATTTTCAAACAAGTTTTCGTCAAATATTTCTCAGCCACTATTTTTCACAGATCCTTGAAATTTAAACACACTATTTGTTTATATGCATGCTATATGGTAGGATTTATTTTTGAACCAATCCGATGTCAACTTCCTGTCAAATGACGATAGTGTTTATTTTTAGCCGAAATTTTTCAATAAAATTTTCACCAAAGATTTTTCAGCAATTATTTATTGCAGATGCTTGAAATTTTAAAACTCTGTTTGCCTATGCATGCCATATTGTGGAATATATTTTTGTA
This sequence comes from Magallana angulata, assembly GCF_025612915.1. Classification (NCBI taxonomy): domain Eukaryota; kingdom Metazoa; phylum Mollusca; class Bivalvia; order Ostreida; family Ostreidae; genus Magallana; species Magallana angulata. The sequence goes on along the minus strand of NC_069120.1, from coordinate 23,174,233 downwards.
CCAATCGGATGCCAGTTTCCTGTTATTTTTAAATACCGATATTGAGTTTGCTTATTTTGCATATTCACATCAGAGTGGGGGTATCACTAGTACATGAGCAGTGGCTCACGGATATTTTGTTCATTCAGCACATGAATTTTAATGAAAGAAATGAGTACATACCGGTATTTAAAAAGAGAAAGAATGAAGCTGTCTTTCAAAATTAAACATATCATGAAAGTCTTTGGCAAGAGTTTGTCTAGGCCAGGGGATGTAACAGTTAATTGAGTTATCTTCCCTTGTTTGTTGATATTTAATCATTAATCATTGTTAAAAAATGTAATTACAAAAAACTACAATAATTAAAGAGTCAAACAAGTTTTATATTTAATTTGTATTAATCCTCAAAAGGTCTGTGTATGGGCTATGGTACTCATGTGAATGTTAAGGCCTGTTGGCCTCTTGTTGTGAAAAATACCAGCTCTTGAACTTAGTCATTTTTTCGCATAATTTTAAATATACGCTACCCCTCTTAAATGGATAACTCCTCCTACAGTTTTCAAGAAAGAAAGTTTTTGTTGGACATATATCAGAGATACCGGTGTGTATGTGTGTGAGGGTGTGTATCTCAGAGATATCGGTATGCATATTACTTGGTTTATGATTTTGGATAATTTTTGTGAAAAATACCAGCTGTTGAATTTATAATCATAGTATTGCATATAGGGTACCACGTGCACATTTCTGTGGATAGGTAGTGTTTATCAATTCAGATGGATTATGGATACTGCTCACACAAAAGAAACCCCGGTTTGTTGTCACATTGACAGCTTTTCTCTTATTAAGTGTATTATGTTGGTATAATACATGTACTTACAGAAAAATTTAGTTAAAGCCCTGTTCTGAGGGTACTCATAGTGATCATTCTCTCTTTCTATCAGATAAAATCACCATTCTTTCCTCTTTGGCCTACCGGTAATCAGTAGGGCTCATACCTCACCCATGCAATATGCCTCTAAGTTAAGGGTGTTCATATTTTCTCTCCCTTTGACCCAATCTTGTGTAGAATTTTCTAGCTATTTTTTTTATGCAAAAGTGATTAAGTTTAGTAGTGCATTAGGATTTTGCATACTTTAGTTATATGTTGTATAGTCTATAAGCTTCTTTATTAAAAATATGTATAGCATGTTTTTTAATTATCTTTTATTAGTGAAACTGTTACAGACACCACTAAAAATGTAGAATTGCAAACAGAAAAAATGCTTCAGGAGGATTTAGAAACACAAAAGGAAGAATATACACCAGCGGTAAATGTTTATTTGTTTATCATAATAATATGTAAAACTACCAGTATATTGAATATATGAAATCTGCTTAAAAATTTTGATAGAGATCGACGTGGTGATCAACGCACAAACCCAGAATTTACAAGAAAATGAATTTGAACATGAATTCCTCATGATTATTTATATACAATGTATCATGAAAAGATGAACTTTAAAATAACAATGGTTCAGAAGTGAATAAATCAAATGAAAAAGGAAAAAATATAATTATTGTTGGGCCAACACAAATATAGAGTTAAATTCTCTTCCGCTTCATAGCCACACAAGCACAGGGAATGGAAACACTGCAGTGTGGCAAATATGAATAAGCGGCCTCTCAGTAAAACCTGATGTCTTCAAGAACTAATATTATTTCCATGATTATTAAGATGCATTCCCTATGAATACATTTTTTTCCTACAGACATCGAATAATTTAAAATTTGAATTCTTTCCTCAGTGTGTCCATCCCATTACAATGTATAACTATTCTTAGACAGCAATCCCAGTTATGTGACACTCAAACCAATGTCCAGATCAACTCGTTTTTGTTAACATGTTTAATAGTGGATGAGTTTAATGACCTGTAAACTGACTTACAATGCATGAAACCTCCAATATGATCAAATTTTGTATATTTCTTCTTATTTTCATTATCTTAATCAGAAAGTACATCTTTTTTTTCAGTCATCCTGTCCCTTTAGACTATCAAGCCAGTTATAATGTTGAAGTAGCTTAACCCAGTTTTAAAATAGAGTTTTATCTTTTGAGTACATGGAAAACGTGGGGGAGGGGAATTTTTTAAAATAATTTTGTGGGATTTTAAAATAGAGGGAGGTACCTCCATGAGTATCCAGATTTTTCGTGTGCAGAATTTCAGCAATTGGGGGTTTGGGGGTCCTCCCCAGGAAAAATTTTGAAATTCATATTACAGGAGGTGGCATCTGGGACCTCTAGACAGATTTTTACCTGTTTTATTTATAACTATTGACACTTTTTAAGGCTGCCCATTTTGCAAAAACAAAAATTTCATAAGCGACATATAGCACAGAGCCTATTTATCTTACTTCTTTGTTTTTGTACTTAAATTAAGTTTTTTTCATTTTGGTAGCAGTGTTTTAACTTTTTTGATTAAATGTTTTAATATTTTTGATTAAATGTCTAAGGTGTAAGGAAGAGAGTAGATAACAAATAATATCACAATTTTGATGAGTGTGCAAGTTCCAGTTTAATCCATTAAAAAAGTAGTAAGTACCAGTTATTCTTTGTTGGAAAAAAGTTTGAAACACACTTATAGAGTACATTGGGTTTGGAATGGTCAACATTCTCGTGTGGCAACCCAACATGTTGGGTTTGTGAAAAAAATCAGTACTTCGTCAACTTAACCTCAAATTAGTTAAGAATGGCAGAGAGTTTTCTTTGTGAATTATTAAATCTAGAGACAATAAATGATTTATGTTAAAGTATAAAAAAGATATGCCCTTAGTATTGCAAAGAAATACCACATAAAAGACGAATGAAATTAATTTCATCCAATTTTGGAAACAATTTAAGAAATCTCGCACCATTTTTAATTTTTAAACAATTGGTCCATCAATTCATTTATATTTTACTTGGTTCTCCATGCCTCATACAAAACCAGAAAAGAAAATTGCAAAGTAAAACATGAACCAGTCCGATCGCTTTTTTATAGACGGGATCGTAATCTGATAAGAAAAGTGTTAAATTACAGCGATTTTTTATTTTTACATTCACTATTTTAAATAAAGCAAACGTGATAACCGAAAACCTCGACTGCAGTACTGAATTTTCTCTACATGATCTTACTAATTTTTGAAAGTAAAGTTACTGAGGCCATTGTTAAAAAAAAGATGGCAAAATCACGGCTCGCTGGCACTTAATGAGAACCCTGTATATATGTGTATTATTCTTTAATATTTACAAAATTTATCATTTTATGTTTCTTCTAATGTATAGATGTACATGTAACACGTCTATACAATATATCTTTATAGGGGTCAGTTCATCTAAAATGTCCCTTTAATGTTATATATAAAACTGTATGTGTTTTGCACCCAAAGGTGTTTTCCCTCAGTATGAGTGTTTTTTTGAAAATGTTAATCTGTCAGATTTTGAATTTACTTTATATCATTTTAGGGATTAACACTGTCAGAATCTTCTTTTGTGGGGAAACATGTGACCTGTACAGTGGGATATATTTCAACCAACGACAACAAGTCATGTGGTAAAAATCTAAGGATCGATCAACTACAAAGCTACAAGCACTGGCATGCTTTGATGTGAAAATTGTGTAATCGTGTTCTTTATAAAATATTAATATAATGTTGTAATTTACAGAAATATGTCCAGCTGGATCATACCATCATAGCACAAGCAACCAATGCATGAATTGTTCACAGAACACCTATCAGGACCAGGCTGGGAAAACAAGCTGTAAAAGTTGTACAGGGAGTATAAAGAAGTACACCCAATCCACAGGCTCAAGTTCAGAAAACGACTGTGTGTGTGAGTGTTACAACCAAAATTTGGTTTTAATCACTTCTTTTTTCTTTATTTATAATAGTAATTGGGTTTTTTTTCTGAATTATAACCCAACATGTTTTGTGGTACATGTATAACTATGGGCGGCAGAAAGGGTAAAAAAGACTCTAATGCAAAACATGCTAAAATATTTGCGAAACATAACAGCTTTAAACAAGACCAGCAGTGTTCTTTGCAAAATCTAGACATCGATACAAAAGAAATGATCACAGATGCAAAACCAACAGTCATGCACCAAATAACGCTAGATGGCGTGAAAAGACGTATCAGGAGAAATCGTCACCTGGAGAAAATGAATGCATTTACCTTAACTTCAATTAAACCTTAATTAATAGGTTACTTTGATTATTTTTTGCTTTCAGTTTTTACAAATAAAGTTGGGACCAACTCCTTGATAATTCGGGTTTTTAATGTATACTTACAAAAAAATGTTTGCTGCAAGAAAAAGGGGGAGGGGCTGGCCCTCCTGATGCTATGAGCCTGCAATAATTGAGTTACACACAAACAAGTGTTGCCTGAGTAGTGGTACTTAGTACTCAGTGGTAGTGTTAATTGGTTGATAACGTAAGTAACACTACCCCTTGCATCCTTCAAAGGGTAGATAGGTAATTTGTAACTGATCTATTAATTTCAACAACTTGTGAAAGTTACGATAAACTGCTCTTTATTAAAACCACTCTATCGTAATGAAAACACAATATGCTTAAAAGTTTTTTAACGTGAAAAAATACACTTAATAACCACAGAACTAAGTTCTGTATTGTTTAAATTAAAGTAATGTAGCAGTCAATACGATGGAAATCATGTCAGACTATCCTTCCATGTTATAAATATAAATTTCCGGCTATTATAATTTTAGAACCAAAATGACCGGAACAAAAATTTCTGGAATTTTTATAAACTATCGATCTCTCGGAAGTTTAATCATGGTCCCCTGAAGTTGGAGTTATTGAGATTCACCTGTATATAAAACAAAAGACAGTACTCTTCCGATTTATCGGTATTAAAGTTAAAAAAATTGAGTCTATTATTTTAATATAGTAGTATAGATATATGTTAGGTGCGCTTGCCCATGAAAATGTTCCCCATAATTCAAGGGTACATATTCTCCGGTTTATAGGTATTCATTAGAGTACGATTTCTCCTGTTACCTCTTCGCAGGCCACCTAGAATTTATTCAGTGCGTGACTGTTCAGGTTTTGCATCGATGATCATTTGTTTTGCTTTGGTGTCTGTCTATTTACTATTTAGAATATAAAGAACATGTCCCATGTTAAAGTGGAAGGCAGTTTTTAAGCTGCAGTGAGTTCCTTAGCAGTACCAGTTTTGTTATCTAAGCAGATTTTAGCAGTTCCTTAGCCTTCCATACTTTTCTTAGCAGTTGGATTCCCCTATATGTCTCATAATGAATATAAGCAGTTCCAGGCAGTAATTTTAAGCCTTCCACTTATCTAGCAGTTTTAAGGCAGTTATTTTGGCCTAAAAATTTAAATGAGTTGATGTAAACTGGTAAAAACTGTTTGAAACTGCCAGAAACTGCTCATTTCCTAATATGGTTTTCATAAATGAATATACGTGAAGTATAATCAAGATGAAAACTGCTAGGAACTGCTGATATCATCTATAGGTTATATGAATAAGTTTTAACATTTTCAAGAATAAATTATTACATAAAGACATACATGTACAATATTGTACCATTTAAGCCAACTTGTATCTACACTGCATGTGGATACTGCATTTAGCTATAGCTTTTAGCATAGTAAATATAAATATATATTATTGTAAGACTTCAAATTACAATCATGACCTTATAAGCTTCTTCCCATTAAGTTGTTCTTGAAAAGTTGTTATTTTAAGATGTTTTCATGTTAGATACTCTCATGCAGACCTTTGATTGACCATTGTAGTCTAGCTCACCCTTCCCTAAGGGTCAATTCCCATGCATACACTAGCTATATCTGATCTTATATACCGGTAAATTAAGTGATCTAACCAGACCATTATTAAAAACTGTTCAATGAAAATTTATTTGAAATATTTTATTTACCTTAAGAGAAATATATGTAATGTCCTTAGAACATATTAAAATCCATAAATTTATTTGAGTTTGCCCATACACAACATTTTCTGTGGTGAATATCGCATGCACACTTAACTGCCCCTACTGGCACTGATACATTCAAAATTTTCAACCAAACTTCCTGTTATCTCTGATCTTGATTCTGAGTGGTCAGCTTTATCTGGCAGCGGCTAGTGACCCAGATTTGTAACTGGTTGGAAATGAATTCTAGAATGATGCAAGTCCCCTGTGAGGTGTGTATTAACCTATAACTGCTGATACTGAAAAAACTGGTAAGAAAACTGCTTAGAATAACTGCTTATACTTTTACCTAGACAGTTTTGACCTGCCACTAAAACCCTTACTGCTTGGAACTGCTTGAAAACTGCTAAAGAACTGTCTAACTACTGCTAAAATAGGCAGTTCATTTTGCCATGGGACTGGAATAAACTATACATCAGCTATTTGCAGAATCATTTGCAATATGGCATATGATATAGCAAGTGGTCATTGTGACAAACGTTTTACAACCATTCAGTGCAAGATGTTAATCCTAATCTGGCAAGTTCAACAAAGTTTTTCTGAACTCCAAGTTCATAAGATGACTTTTGCCCAGGCTAATACTGCCTCATAAGACTGCATGATCCCAGACATGATACATGTGCATGTCCAAGGCTGACTTTAACAGGCAGATAAACCAGTTAGAATGGAATTAAGTTGAATATAATTCTTTGTGTTTTCCTATTCTGTACAGTAATTTTTTATATTTTTTTTTTCAGCTGAATGCGAAACAAATCAAAACTACTGTAAAAATGGAGGAAGCTGTGGCTCAAACGAGGTGACAATTTGGTGCGCCTGTATGGAACGTTTCTCAGGACCAAAGTGTGAAGACCAAGCAGGTAATTTTAAGATGCATGCATGCATACATTTGTACATGCAGTTTGTATGGTGATTAAAAAACTGCCATTTTGAAGATGTACATACATATATTTCAACAGAAAAGATACAGAGTGAGATGACTATTAAAGATGTCAGATTAGTGCATAATTTTTTTTTTTTTTTGGGGGGGGGGGGGGGGGGCTCTTTCTTTGTAAAGTATTATGGACATAAGTTCCAGTAAGAAATAAAACAGATTTAGCAAAAACATGTATTTTCCACTTGTTTGTGTCACGTGGTAGGTATATTCTATGTCAGACATGGAACTTAAAAAATCACACACATTTGTGTAAATTGTTACACATCGTAACAAACCTGAAGTGTTTTCCAAAAAACTTAAAGGAAACCAACCTATTCAATCTGTAGCTTGTATGTGAAAAATATCCCAATTAAGTGTTAATGGTCCTATGAAAGGTACCATAAAAACTGTTGAAAAAATAGATCTGATGCACATGTATTGTGAATGGTTCTAATATACATGTAGTACACTGTACTAGATTTTTGTATAATGACTTTAAAATATTAACAGTTAGATCAAACAATATTACTAGAAGCTAGATATTCAAAGCAAAATACTCATTTTACATGAGGCGATTTTTGTGTAATTGATTAATTTATTATAAACCCTTTTGAGCAGAATTGAAATATGGTACTAACAATTTTACATATGCGTGTTAAATCATTTTCAGAATTGACATCAAACACTCCATACATCATTGGAGGGGCTGTGGGTGGATTTGCTCTATTGATGATCATCGCTCTCGTTGTCATTAGTATAGTCCGATTTCTCAAAGGGTAAGATAACCCACATATTGTAAGGACAGTTCTTTAATGGCCCTTTAAAAACCCCTAGTCAAACACTGGGCAACCAGCATTTGGGAGACAGAGTTAATTTTTTTCAAATCATCTCTATGCAGTCAGTCACCCTATGTAGTCAGTTGCCATGGATTTAATTTTATATTCAGTGGTACACTAGACCTCTACAGAACATTTTGATATAAAAAAGAAATGGGGCAGTTCTGTGTTAAGAGGGCTCATTGGTCATGGCCATTTTTAGAGACTGTATTGATCTCATTTAGAGGAAGAGCTCTTTATAAAAATATAGGAAAATACTGAAATTGAAAGATAAATGATGTGTATTTTAATTTTCTTAATGAAATAATAGTTTACAGCTAAACAAGTCATATCTTAAAATTTTAGATAAATCTAATGGGTAATTTGTTGACCACTGCATGAGCCTCCTTAAAGTTAAATGTATTCTGGCTGTTCAATTCATTTACCGGACGGTATTCTTTTCCAGTTGATGTAATTGTTTTCCTTTAGTACATTATATAGTTATCCTAAAATACAGTACTTGTACCTCTTTTGAGAGTCTTTAGTGTGATTATAGCCACTTCATCTGATTAATCACGGTATTTACAAGTAATTTTTGTGGAAATTGCAGATCAAGAGACTCTTCTGCTTCCAAATATTCACAGAAGGATGATCTAGATTACAATGGCTATAATTACAATGTGCCTTTACAAATGTACGACAACAACTCCAAGAGAGGAAGGATGCCCGACTCGTACGCCCGCATGAATCCAGCCTTCGGCTATGATGATCAGTATGGTGACACCTACCAGAGAGGCAACTATCCATACAGAGAGGACAACAATGCGTACCGATGGCAGGAGGCAGGAGACTATGATCTCTAATCAAGTATAACTATTATTGTAGGTGTTTACTTTATGGATCTAGGATTTTTGACATTTTAACAGGTTTTATTCTGTGCAAAATATCCGGAGAATTATTATATATTCTACATTTATACTTCATGTATAATTGATGTGTGCTCTTTGTAAAGTTTTTATATTAATCAAGTATATTTGCATAGTTATAAGTGTGATATATATTATTATCCTTTTATTGTTAATCACATTTACACAATGTTCAACAGATATGTTTTACAATGTCATCTTTAGATAGTGTAGGTTTATTTTCAAAGAAATTTAACAAGTTGATCTTTGACATATTGCCACAAAAATACATATAATGTAAAATTTCTTGCATTATTTAGTTTTCGGAGTGAAAGGTTGTACGTAATATGATGACTGTTTCTGAAGGAGTGTGATCAGACTTAAAAAACAATGCTCTGTGGTGCTTTTCATCTACACATATTTTTCTAAATCAAATATTTTTCAAATTCTTTTTTGACTTCGTCTTTCACTGCCTTTGATATTATAGTTCTTGCAAGTAAATGTAAGATGTACCTTAATATTTAAAACATCGTGGTATGTTCAAGTCAACAATTTATAATACAATGCTTTTAATAAATTACATGTATGACCAACATGATCTATTATTAAGAAGATTGAATTCAAATAGTATTTCATCTAACACAAGAAACCCTTTATGAAAGTACCAAAACACTCATTTTGAACAGTGACATTTTCTGTTACTCTTTAGCACACGCACAGATCTAGCTTTATTTCTCTAGTTTCTCAATATTATCAGTTTTCATCTGTGTGGTGAACGATCATCTGCAATCAACAAAATCAAAATGTATTAAATACAATCAAATTCATGAATAAATCAAAATTATTTAATATTTATTTTTTAGTAATGAAATTTATGTACACCAACTTCGTTTTTTAGAGTGCATGATTTAGAAATGTTATTTGTTAAAGCTTTTGTTTGTCCATGTCTTAATAGTTGTGATGCATCTTTTTTTCCTACATTATATGCGCTTTAATGTTCAGTGTGATGATGGTTGTATTTTGTGTTGTATTTTCACCTCACTGTGATTATCAAGACCATCACGCAACACTATTATATATTCAGATTTATAATATCATACTAGCCTACAATTTTTTATGCCATTTGATTTTTATTATTATACATGTACAACATTTCCTTATATACAATTTTATGCAAATTAAATTTGTAAAAAAGAGCATGGTGTTTTGTTGGTTTTTAGCTCACCTTAGCTGAAAGCTCGAAGTGAGTTTTTCTGATCACAGGGGTACATCTGCCGTCTGTCTGTCAGAAAATTTTTGGTTAGACTTGAAATACTGGGGAATCATCATTGTTCGTGGGGACCAATGTTCGTGGCTTTAGTGGGGAACCCTTGCCCACAAATTAAGGTCAAGATCTAGTAAATGATTCCAGAGTGTCTTTTATTTGCTAGAACCATTATGACGTCATAATTGATTTTGATGAATCTTTTCCCGTATTTTACAGCTTTAAAGCAATTATGTAGAAAATAAAACAATATTTTGACATTCTATATTTAATCACGTGAAAAGTTATCCCGGTACCTACCGGTATATTCAATTTGACATAATTTTAAAGAGGAGGTCAAGAGCTTGTTTCATGCCGTTTTTGGAGAGACTGTAGGCATTCTAGATATATTTCATAAGTCAAAAATGGACAAAACTCCGAGATTTGTTACTTTTATCATACATATTTCATAGAAAATGGTTGTTTAAAACATGATTTTTAATTGAGTTACCAAAAATTTAAGCCCCTGTACAACCTATGAAACAAAGATATTGTTATGAAGCATCATAGAAAGAATTTATATCTTGAATTTCATTAACCTGTAGGCACCTTTCATTTACTAAATCTTGACCTTAATGTCCCCACAAACTTATATACAATCAATTAGCCACATACTGCTGAGGGGATGAATATATGGTCTCCCACAAGGATTTCAAAGGAGTCTAATATGACATTGAACTTTGACCTAGAAAGATGGTTCAAGATCACTGCTCAGCCTTCACCCAAATGCACTCGCTGGGTGGAGCATTAAACAGAATTGATTTAAGGGAGAGAGTATATGGCTCAGATAAAGAATTGCACACAAGCTGTTATGATCCTTTAACATAGAATTTTTGTTCAGGATCACTGCACAATCTATACCTTAAGTCAGTCTGTCGATGAAGTATGAGCCAGATTAGACCAAGGAGAAAGAAAATATGCTCTAGACAAATGATGTCAGATGAATGTGGACAAATCGGCTGATAACAGGGCGCCTTAAAATGGAAATTTTTAATATATATTAAAGATACAGGTACAATACAAGTGAAAAGCTGTCAATGTGACAGCAAACCGGGTTTTCTTTTATGTGAACTTTATCCATAATCCATGTCAACCCATATCCAGTGAAATGGTGTACCCCTATATGCAATATTTTGCCAAAAAGTGACTAAGTTCAAAAGCTGGTATTTTTTTCATAAATTATCAGAAATCAAAATCCTAGCAATATGCACACCTCTGATATACCCTATGTACAATTGATCTGCAAAAGAACAACTTCCTATCTTGAAATCTGTAGGAGGAGTTATACATACAATGAGGGTACCCTATATGCAATATTTTGCCAAAAAGGACTAAGTTCAAATGCTAGTATTTTTTTCATAAATTATCAGAAATCAAAATCCTAGCAATATGCACACCTCTGATATATGTACAATTGATCTGCAAAACAATTACTTCCTATCTTGAAAACTGTAGGAGGAGTTATCCGTACAATGAGGGTACCCTATATGCAATAATTTGCAAAAAAATGACTAAGTTCAAAAGCTAGTATTTTTTTCATAAATTATCAGAAATCAAAATCCTAGCAATATGCACACCTCTGATATAGGTACAATTGATCTGCAAAAGAACAACTTCCTATCTTGAAATCTGTAGGAGTAGTTATCCGTACAATGAGGGTACCCTATATGCAATAATTTGCAAAAAAATGACTAAGTTCAAAAGCTAGTATTTTTTTCATAAATTATCAGAAATCAAAATCATAGCAATATGCACACCTCTGATATAGGTACAATTGATCTGCAAAACAACAACATCCTATCTTGAAAACTGTAGGAGGAGTTATCCGTACAATGAGGGTACCCTATATGCAATATTTTGCCAAAAAATGACAAAGTTCAAAAGCTGGTAATTTTTTCATAAATTATCAGAAATCAAAATCCTAGCAATATGCACACCTCTGATATATATACAATTGATCTGCAACACAACAACTTCCAATCTTGAAAACTGTAGGAAGAGTTATCCGTACAATGAGGGTACCCTTTTGGCAGCTGCCCACCCGCCCACCCGCCCGCCATTTTCACCATTTTAATAACCGGATTTTTCCTTCGGAAAACCCGGTTAATAAAATCAACTACAACCTAAACCATTCTCGCTCATGATCAAAAACAAAATACCGGTAATTGTTTAACAAAATCAATTGTTTATTCAATTATCATATTAAAATTACATAGAATGGTAGAACATCATCAGCTTAATAAATATTGAACAGATTAAAACTTTGTTATAAATTTAATGAGAATATATTATTCTAAATTCATATGAATACAGTGAGCATTTGAACACAATATGGAAGATGTACATGCATGAGCAAATTACACTAAATCCTTTTGCAGCACAGTTTTCAACTTGATTTAGCTACAGTCTATTTTGGTCAAACTCCACTTTTCTCCTTGAGAGCATACAGAACATCGTCCTGACTAACATTCAGCCTCACTCTCATTTGAAGGTCATTGCGGCCATGTTCCACAAGCAGCAATCGTACACTTCCCAATCCGGCACATACTCTGGCCATTTCTGTGGTAGATGGAGGTTTCAGTCCTATATAACAAAGAAATAATTGCACACATATTTATTTCTGTATGATTTTTTTTTTATGTGAATTAGCAAAAGCTGTCACATGCAAAAAGTCCACGTTGGGTCAAAAAAAAAAAAAAATTTATCAAGTATTATATGCAACAGTTCTTTGATAAATATGTTGAAAAAATAATTATAATCAAAGGGTTGGCCAATTAATTTTCCTGAGTGTTTTAGATGCATATTTTCTGAGCAGAGGGTTACGTTCAAATTCTGAAGAATACTTATATTTGATGATAGGATTTGACCTTTTATTATATGATTTTAATTGGACTGTATATTAAACCAGTGCTTTAATTACCAACAATACACTTACCATCAATCCTACACAATGCTGTATGTTGTATGTAAATTTTGGCAAACTCGGCTTCCTCCAACCCACATCTCTGGAACTCTGCCACCACAGCTCGCAAAAATATCTTCTCCTGGTCCGAGGCAGTCCTGCAAGTAATTCATGCAGCGTGTATATGCAACGGTAAGTAGACTGATGTTGAGTAGAAACTCTTTAGTAGTGAAAGACACAAAGTTAGGTAAACATTTACACAAAGTTCGAGAAGGAAAGAGATAGAATTTCAGTGTGCAAACAAGTAATACATGTATATTCAAATAGGCAGAACTTGTTTTGAACATTGCATATAAAATGAAATTATCAATAATTCCCCATAATCAGATAAGAAAGTTATAAATTTGCAGTCACATTTCTTATGCTTAATCAACTTTATTGTGTAATTTTTGTATATGTTAAGGTAGTCCTATACTCGGCACTAAATGGGCTCAATCATTAAAAGCTTAGCTTTAAATGATAAATATACATTCTAGCAATACATATACAAAAGAAAATATGTATGTTTACATGCTAGTTTGTTTGTTATCACCTCTCAGACGGGTGTACCCCCTTGCGAAAATTATTGACAATTATGAAATTTGGCAGACGTTCGTTTTTCCTAAAAATAATTACCAATTTTGGGAAAATTAGAACTGAACATACAAAATAGCTAGAGTATAAATATTTATTTAAGCCATATCTCATCAATGATTTTGCGCAAGTTATTGTAAGTAAGTACGCTTTATGGACCTGATGTATCAAAAGGGAATACAAAAAATGCAATGCTAGTATCGCGTTTGGTAATTTTTTACTATTTTATGGACTCAAACTTAAATTCATGGTGTTTATTCTATAGATTGACATCTTAGAAAAAAGATTTGGTAAAATAAATCATATGTTGACGGATTACTTTTCACGCTATAAGCTCTTAACCAAGTAGACCCTGACGAAAAAATCCGTAAAAATCCCATTTTGCTACAGTTTTCTGCCTAGATCTGTCAACAATGTTAGATATCATTGAAACATTAATTAATTGACAATTGATTAAATTCGAAATAGCTTCTGTCTCTAAATTTAAACCGGTTTTAGTAAAAGAAAAAGAAAAATTCGGGAGGGGGGGGGGGGGTCAAAACAAAGAAGATATAAGCATACCTGAGATCCTGGTTAATCAGAAACTTCGTTTTTCATTTTACTTTAACAGAATCGAGTTTCTCAACAGACATCATTTCTATCTCTCATAGAATACATATATTACCGTTCTAATTGCTTATTATTGCCATTGTTTACAACAGCGATGTAGAGCAAAATCAATACCGGGTATCTAAAACGCTTTGTAAAAGTCAAACCAATATTGTAAAATCCGTATTATGACGTAGTGCGATACTCGGACTACTTTAAATAGAAAAAAAAAATAAACATCCTCAACTTTCCTTTAAAAAATAGGGTGCAGTTAGCTTAACCTTTTATCAAACTTCATTTGAAAAATAACATCACATTAACTGTGATGATTCTTATCCAACAAGCAGTCTGAGAATAGTGATAATCAAAACAATACAACTCAATTCTTGATTGTAAACAGATACATGTAAATACAAGTAGTTATGTTTAAAACATTTAGACTGACAATATATTCAGAAATCTTAAAAATATGGGGAGGTGGTGGAAATCAAAAAAGAACATGTATACCTCATGGCTACAACTTTAGGGGATGAGAACATTTCTTGCAGCGCAGCATTAACATGTGACATTCCCACTAAGGAGAGCTTGGTTTTGGAAGGAAAGAGATTTTCAGCGATTTCGGTGGCCCGTCTGCAGATGTCCAGAGCCCGCCTAGCATCCCCCGACACGGCTGCGACTTTCCTAGCAGCTAACTGAATGGCATCCTCCTCAAACGCCTTCAGTCCTTTCATTCTGGAGATCACTATTTCTTGGAGCTGCTTGAAAGTGTAGGGCTGGAAGGTCATCCTTGTGAGACCCTGTATTTGTTAAATGATTCCTTCATTATTCAAATGATTAAAAATATTTTCTGTCTCTTAAAAGGTGTATTGTACCAGTATAGTTTTAATTTCTAATGACCTAAACAAGAGGACCATGGGCCACATCGCTCACCTGAGGAACAATAGGTATAATAAAATCAGCTAAATGGAGTCATAATTAATACAAACTATCTGGACAATGTACAATAATACATGTAGATCCTGTATAAATAAAATCCATTTTTCCCCTGGATATTCTTATGTTTATAATACAATAGTTTATATATGGGATATAAACCTACATCAAACTCTGGACCTTCTTGTAAAGCCAAAGAATTGTCCTGGGGCCAAAGTCTTAACAATTATAAAGAATCATCTGGCTGATTAGTTTCTGAGAAGATTTTTAAAGATTTACTATATATATTCCTATGTTTAATTTCAACCCCCCATTGTGGCCCCACCCTACCCTCGGGGGTCATGATTTTCACAACTTTGAATCTACACTACCTGAGGATGCTTCCACACAAGTTTCAGCTTTCCTGGCTGATTAGTTTCTGAGAAGAAGATTTTTGAAGATTTACTCTATATATTCATGTGTTAAACTTCGACCCCCCATTGTGGCCCCATCCTACCCCCAGGGGTCATGATATTAACAACTTTGTATCTACACTAGCTGAGGATACTTCCACACAAGTTTCAGCTTTCCTGGCTGATTAGTGTCCGAGAAGAAGATTTTTAAAGATTTACTATATATATTCCTATGTTAAACTTCAACCCCCCATTGTGGCCCCATCCTACCCCGGAGGGACATAATTTTCACAACTTTGTATCTACACTACCTGAAGATGCTTCCACACAAGTTCAGGTTTCCTGGCTGATTAGTTTCTGAGAAGAGGATTTTTAAAGATTTACTCTATATATTCCTATGTAAAAGTTTGACCCCCCCCCCCATTGTGGCCCCATCCTACCCCAGGGGGTCATGATTTTCACAACATTGTATCTACACTACCTGAGGATGCTTCTACACAAGTTTCAGCTTTCCTGATCTTATGGTTCATGAGAAGAAGATTTTTAAAGATTTACTCTGTATATTCCTATGTAAAAGTTCGACCCCCCATTGTGGCCCCACCCTACCCCCGGGGGCATGATTTTCACAACTTTGAATCTACACTACCTGAGGATGCTTCCACACAAGTTTCAGCTTTCCTGGCTGAATAGTTTATGAGAAGAAGATTTTTAAAGATTTACTCTATATATTCCTATGTAAAAGTTCGACCCCCCATTGTGGCTCCACCCTATCCCAGGGGGTCATGATTTTCACAAATTTGAATCTATACTACCTGAGGATGCTTTCACTTAAGTTTCAGCTTTCCTGGTCTTATGGTTCATGAGAAGAAGATTTTTGAAAATTTCTCGAAAATTTTCATAAATTCCTAATTATCTCCCTTTGCAAAAGGGCGTGATCCTTAATTTTCACAACTTTGAATCCCCTTAGGCTAAGGATGCTTTGTGCCAAGTTTGGTTAAAATTGGCCCAGTGGTTCTTGAGAAGATGTTGAAAATGTGAAAAGTTACAGACAGACAGACAGACGGACAACAGACAAAATGTGATCAGAATAGCTCACTTGAGCTTTCAGCTCAGTGAGCTAAAAACACTAGACAAAACGTTGATTTTTTTTACTTCAAAATTATTGTATGTCTATAACAAGCTTCCTAAAGAAGAGGCAATTGAAATCTATGTCCCTTTCAGTAAGATATGCTGATGTTAACATAGAATTAAAAGCCTGTTTCAAACCAACTTACTTTAAGACCATTTGATCAAACACTTGATCTACAGTTTGTTGGGAAGAAGTTCAATGACAAGTTTTTAATTAAATCTCAAATTTTAAAGCAGAATGAAAATCCAGAAGGAAAAACTGAACAGATAAATTTGAAACCTATTTGTAAAAGTTCATAACAATTTATGGAAATAACCAGACATTTTTTCTAATTTTATAAATGAAAAATCAAATTAAACAATGACATACTAATCTGCTGGAGACTCTCTTCATCATGATTCGCTCAGGTAGATCCATCGTGTTAGCCACGGCTAATACAACAAGTCGGGCGTGGCGATGTGATGGCCAATCAAAGATGTTGTACATCACGTCTTGTTTCCTTGTCCACAAAAGGTCCAACTGAAAAGAAATTTGGCCTTCTCCATTAGTCTTTAAATTTCAAATCCACGATATAACACATTCTTTTGTTTAGCCCTAAGTATCGGCCTATAAACATTGGCATCATTATCAATGAAAGAACTCATTCACAAGAGAATGCCTCACCTCATCAGCTAGCATTACAATGGTTTCTTTGCGAGGTCCTGGAGTGGTGAATTTTTTATTCAGAAGGTCAGCAGCATGGTCAGGCGTGGCCTTCTGATTGGATAGTTGCTAAACAAAAGAATTTGAAATTCAAAAATTCAAAAATATTATTCATAATGTAAAAATGAAAATTATTTATGTAATCTTTGAATACAGAAGCTGTATATCAATATTAGCTCTATCAAAACTGAAAAGTCCTTAATAACAGATGACTTTCCCATTTTTTACAAAATTCTGACACTATCCTTTGCAACATTCAATTGTAAATTAACCTTCAAAACTGATTTAACAGTTCTGTGTCGTTCTTCCATCCAGTATGCCATCATATGAGTAACACAAGAAACGTTAACATAAAATATTCAACTGATATAGTCTTAGAATGTTGATATAAACTAGGATTTACAAATTATTGATCCTTCAAAGGGATATAACTTCTGTTAAAGTGGTCTAAATTTTTGTACCTGCAACATTTGTACGTAGGCCTGACGGGGCTCTGTTAACTTCATTCCGTTGATCTCTATGTACTTGAAGCCTGGCAGCTCTTCCTGCTCAGTGGCCCGATGAAGAGCTCGCACAACCTCATGTACAGTGGCTGTTTTACCTGTACCAGGTACACCAGATATGTACATACACCTGTGAAAGAACCAATACAAGCACCATCAAGATACAAAAGCATAAGGGGACAAATATTCAAGACATTCCACTCTGGCTAACTTCATAACATTACTACAAGCTTTGAACATTTTACTCTTTATGAAATTTTGAAAAATTTCTACATTTGGTTACCAACATTTATAAATAATCTTATAGGTAAATATACAAAATACTGACCCTCCAGTGCCATCCAGGATTTTGCTCTCTACAAAGTTAAAAATGTCCTCAAATTCAGTCTCCCTGCAGGGCAGGCTGTCTGGAACAGCTGACACATGCAACCTACCAAAAGTAGCCACAGGAATTAGCGCTATAAAATCAACCACTTTTGTTAATGTTTACATACAGCAGTATCTGGTTTCAATACAGAAATGTTCATGTACCAGTAAAGTAAGAGATCTGTTCTATTATATGATTTCTTAGACATACTAATGAAAAATACATTTTAAGCATTTGTTTCCAATCTTTTATATACCTGGCTTGGTGGTTGTCATATAATCTTCATAGGATGAAGTTAATCATATTGCAGTTAAATTGATATCAAGAATAATTCTCCTTTAATTTTTAAATCAAAATGGTAATCCACTTGGATTATACATAAAAAGAATGTACATGAAAATACCTTGTCCTGGCCTCTTCTAGAACATTGGAAGGCGATGATAATGGCTCACATCTGTCCGGGATCTTAGGTGTGACACAAGTACTACTTTTCTAAGGACATCAAATAAACATTTTAAAATGTTTCATTTTAATACCATGAGAAATTCAACAATTCAATTCCTTTAAATTTTTTTTTTTTTTAGAAAAATAAAATTTTGCAATTTATTTTATTTTCAGAGTGAATAATCTGTTGTTCAGTATGAATTGCTAAGGATGTACCCTTGATTTTTTGGCCTTGGGTGTAGTTGTCCTTGAACTTTTCTTTTTGATTGGTTCACTGAAGTCTGACATATCGCTGTCAGCAGAGTCAGAGTCTGATGCAGGGTGAAAAACTTCATTCTTCCCAACAGGTGAAAAGTCCACGTTCTCATCATAAGATATGACCCTGAAAGAAAAACATCAGTATGTTTATTACCATTTTTAAAAAAAAGATACGATGCTATATTTTTTATGCAATTTTTTGCTTCTTTTACCTATGTTTATACATAAGATATATACTAGTATTTAACAAAGAGCTGAGTTAAGTGATTTCATCTTTTTATCCAAAGTTTATTTACTTGCTCCTTTTCCGCAGATTCCGAGAAGCAGGCGTATCAGGGAGAGCTGCATCAAACTGTCGAGTGAGTTTTTTGCGGGCCGGTCTTTCGCTGCTCTCAGGCGTTTTGTTTCTATGAGACTGATACTCATTTTCTGAGATTCTTTTAATCAAAACTTTCTGCACTTTTCTCTCTGCTTTAGTGGCAGACTTGGGGGCAGGTCTACTCTCCTGGGTGGAAAATGACACCCTTCTGTTCAATCTACGGGGCTCTGTGCGACTGAGCTCGGGTTTCTTCTGCGGTGTAAGAATGGACTTTAAAGGTGTGGATTTTTTGCTAATGACACTAGATACATCTGAAGAAGTGGTTGATATTAAAGAAACTGCATCAGAATCATCATCGTTCATCAACATGGAAGCTACATCTTGTGCCTCTATCCGTCGACCTAAAAACTGCCCTGTTGACTTGCGTCTGTCTATAAGAAAATTAATAACATACTAGTATTTACAATGGATAATACCTTAAACTTAAGGTTTTACATTCTGTGCTACAGTTCATTTATATATATATAGATTTTACATTTCGTAAGTGATTCTTGAGGGTATCTGTTGCTCCAAAAATTAGAGTTTACTCAAGTTTTGAAACATACACTTTTCAAGTTTGAAAAGAATATATGTCAAGAAAGTTGTATCCACTAAATTACATCTAAAAATCCTATAATGTGTTCCAAAAAAACCTAAGAAAACCACATCCTGCCATCCCCCCTTTTTACCAATTTCAAAGTTATCACAGTAACTGTCTATCTAATGAATTCTAAATGCATGTATACAGAAACTGTTGGCAGTGTCTGTACTTTGGTATAAGATTTAATTAAGCCATTAAGATATTAATTAGGAAGTACCGGTACAAGATAAAAGACTGGCAATCAAACACAGGTGAGTGAGGTCACAGGTTACTGTATTACTCTTACCAGGAAGTTTCTTCACCAGAGGAACCAGTGACGTTAGGACATCGGTTTCCACATTGTGATCATTTTCAATGGGTATAACATTCAATAAACTGTTTCTTTCCTGTAACTGTCGGGATGGCACTCCTCCAAACGACCTCCTAGTTCTAGACCCCAAGTTCTTGTTCTCCTTGAATTCCCTGTTATTTAATGGTTTTGTCTCCTTGGTTTGACTTTTTTCTTTAATATTTTCAAGGTCTTGGAATTTTGTTCCATCAAATGTCTTTTTAACCACAAATGTTTTCAGCTTTTCTTTGGATTGTTTTCCTTCAGAACCAAATTGGGTCACCTACATAAGAAATAAAACAGAATATATGTTAAAAATTATCCAAAAAAATTTTTATGTTGATAATAGATTTTCTGAATATGTGTCAAGATCAGTCATGTTTCAGCATTGATTTTGATGGTAATATTAAACAAGAGGCCCAATGGCCACACCACTCACCCCAGCTCAGGTGAGCTAAAAAGTCTCATATAAACTGTAACGCTTCGTCTAGACATGTCAGTTACATCAAAACAACAGGAAAATGGTAAACATTTTTTAATAGCTGAATCAGTTGAACTATATTTGCTTTTCATTAAAAATCCTTAAACTATTCTTTTATCTTTGATACACATGCATGCATTTACATGATGCAATTATCAATGGATTTTCAGGGGTTTTTCAGGGTTTTTTTTACTAAATTCTTCAAAAGAAATTTATTAACATTATCAAAAATTACTTTTAGAATACATTTAAGTACACAACACCATTGTCAAAGTTCAAACTGAGTAAGTTTATAAATAAATGTACGTACATTACATCTACACAACACAGTCTCAGGGTCTATCTCTCTTTGAACATTTCTGCCCACATTCAGGAATACTTCATTTGACTCTACTGGACCAAATTTCTTTGAGCATCTCTTCAGAACCGAGTCTGGAATTTCTTCCTGAGTCCAGAACCACTGAACCTCTGCTACATCTCGTATTCCTGGAATGTTCACACAGCATCAAAATAGGTCACAAAATTTACCTGTTAATATTCATGTCATTTGTTTTTATAATGAAAGAGAATACCTTCTACATGTTTTACTTATAATCCAAGTGTTGGGGACTCAATTTCACAACAGACAAAATTCAGTACTGTGAATTTGGGAATTTACATGCTCTAGTTATTTACCCTAGATATAAATGAAAAAAAAATATTCCAACAAAATTTTGTCCACATCATAATCAGGTGTACAACCTCTGTAACAGTTTTGTTCCTTAAAGAAAAATTTTCAAATTGCTGAAGTATAGTCTACAGTCTTGAGTTTGAATATGCTTTGTTAAAATAAAGGAGAACTGCCCTTTTCCAACTTCATAGTATGCTACTGATTTAAATTTAAATTACCATCTGAATACAGGTCCTCCAGTTTGGCGACGTAGGCCGACTCCATGGGATCCTCCTGAAAGTCATCATTACTGCTCGCGATCAACACAAAGTCTCCAACCTTATACTGTTTATGGTTCAGCTGAAATTGTCTGTAAAGCAGACAGAGAAAGAAATATACATGATATGTTTTGGGGAGGTATAGTTAAGTTTCTAGTTCACTAATCATTTTTCAGGATGACTGATGAGAAAAATCGGACTTCGCATGCTCCCTTCGACATTCTGAAAATTCTGTCATGAGATTTGTACCCACAAACTGTGTATATTGCAAATGGCTACCAATGTCAGGTTTTCTGGAGAACAGTTAAAATGTATTTTAAGAATGCCATGCATTTAAAAGATGAATGAAACTTTCTTCTGATTCTGATGACTTGCAACTTATAGTTGTTTTACACTTTTTTCTTGGCAAATTGTTCGGAGCATTGTTACTTTGATGGAAATTGTCAAGCGATGTCTGCTGTATAACTAACATGACGTCAAAATGTCTAGACTGAGCACACAATCTTTAACGTAAATGAATTAAATAGATAGGCAGATCCATTTGTGCATGTTTCTAATGAATCTCATAGTGATTAAATTGTGATTGATGTTACTCAATAACTTACTGCCTTTAACCTCCACACCACAAAAATTTCATTTATGCTACACTCGCCCAAACAGCTGCACCTTCAAACTTATTATTAATATAATTTTCAGCAATTGTTTGATAAAAAATCAAAATGAACATTGACAATTACTACAGATGAATTGTATAGGATTGTGTGTCAAAAAATTGATTCGAATAGTGTTATCAAAGACACTGGGAAATGTAAATGTAACTGTAACTATATCATAATCTGTAGAAAATTGGATCAAAATTAAAGATGAATATTGCAAACACATGAACACATTTTTTTTCCTTTGAAATCTATTCATTTTCTAATTGTGAACAGAGACATAAATAACATTATGTCTCTGTTGGGTATTGTTGTGAATAATATTTAAAAAAAAAACCTGTAATGTTTTTCATTTGGTCTTCTTCTATCCTTTACGGTACCATCGTCATGCCAGGAGAAGTTTTTGTTGTTTTTAACAGGAAAATAACGCCGTGAGGTCATCTTTTGTGTCTCCTCCACGCTCAGCTGTTGTTAAACTTCAGAAGCTATTTCCCGCTGTTTTTTTCTCGGAACTCCTCAGATAAATTTGGTGCATCCAATTTCAGAAATATGTACAGATGAACCGACATTTATTTAAATTTTATTTACATTAAAAGTGTTAATTAATATGATTAAAAAATTTATTATTTAAATTAAATTGTCTGTATTTTAAATATGATATCAATATTTAAATGTATTTGATATAAAAATATATAATATTGATTGACATATTAAGGTCTATTGCTAATTTGGGTAGCTATATTGAAAATTATCTCTGGACAAGTCGTTCGTGGAATTATTCGAAAGTACACCTGTCCTAATATTACTCAGCACTGTTATGTACTCAGGGGCTTTTAAAATATATTATAAAAAGATTTCCACGTTAAACACCAAGTTCACATTTTTTCTATATATATGTGTTCCGATTGAAAAAAAGAAACGGATCTTACTATAGTGAATCGATTAAACTCTTTTGGAACTCCTCGGACATTACTGAAAATTGAAAATGGCGAACCGGACAGTAAAAGACGCTCATTCCGTTAAAGGAACAAATCCACAGTATTTGGTGGAGAAGATCATAAGGACTCGAATATATGAATGCAGATATTGGAAGGAAGAATGTTTTGCATTGACTGGTAATCAATTTGAACACATGTGCTTTGAAACCGAAAACCTGTCCGAGATTATTCGGGATAATCAAAGATAATAAACTGATGAAAGCTATTAGCTAACATGTTTGTCTATTCAAATTTTATTCAGGATATATGTTAAATGTGTTGATGATTTGAGCCTAAAACATACTTCTATTCAATATTCCATTTCAAGTTTTCTTGATTTATATAAATACAATTATATGAGAGATACAGATTTAACAATTCTTAGCTACATCAACAAATTTTTTGTTTACATTTTGAATGTTGGTAAGAAAATTCCAGGTTTAAACCTTTAATAAATGTGTCAAACAGTTTATCGATAATACTAGGAACTGTTTATTTGTGTTCAAAACAAATGCACTGAAAAAAAATCAGCTTAAACAATAGCTTTTACTGGTATATTGACCCAATGTAAACAAAAACATGGCACAAGCCTTGTTTACATAACAAAGCTCTTTATCTTGCTTATAACTCTATGACTAACACTCAAATTTTGATTGATCGTTTGAAATGCATTACTAAAGCATTGTAAACAATGAAAATAGAAAAATAAGATTCAACCAATTTTGTGACCCGTCTGGTATCTTTTTTACAAATACAATTATATCATACCTTTCTTTGGTCAGTTTGATATTACTTGTAAAGTTAATTATTATTGCTCATTTCACACATTTACACATGATAGTAATAGACAACTTACCAATTTTTAAATTTTGACATTTTTCATTATCAGCTGAATTGATGGTTGACAAGGCAATGGAATTGAAATATATTGGTGGAGTTTATGGTGGAAATGTCAAACCATCACCTTTCCTATGTTTGGTCTTAAAAATGCTCCAGATTCAGCCAGAAAAAGACATCGTTGTGGAGTTTATCAGAAATGAAAATTTTAAGTAAGGGAGATGGCAATTGCAATAATTTAAGGAAATTATGAGCATGAATAACTTTGACATCAACAAATATGTAGCGATTGTAGTTACAGAATAAGGTAATCTAAACATGTATTACTTTTACGTATGACAGAAGCTACTGTTTTCGTGACATTGTAAAAAAAAAAATATTAATAATTGAAACTAATTAAAAAATATAATCTGCTTACTAATTGATCAGGCAAAATGAGCAAAATATAAACTGTGGCCATCATTTTCCTGAGTTCAGTATTCATTTAATGTCATTCCTAGATCACTCTTCCTAATAGAGGCTCTGTGTATTTTAAATTTTCTCTCTAAAACTGTAGATATGTCAGGGCTTTGGGAGCATTTTACATGAGACTGACAGGAACTACCTTGGATTGCTTCAAGTACCTGGAGCCACTGTACTATGATTACAGAAAGTTGAAGATACAAAACAGAGAAGGAGGTACACATGTATTTATGAAAAATATTCAACAAACCAATAGTTGCTCTCATACTTAGGTTGTAAAAAAATTCCACATACAAAATGATACATTGTAATATGTTGATAATGTTTTGAAGATTTTCACATAATTTGCATATAATCTTACAGAATTCCATTTACTCCACATGGATGAGTTTGTTGACAGCTTACTAAGAGATGAACGAGTGTGTGACATCATTCTCCCTCGAATTCAGGTAAGAATTTTGTACAACTTTTACAAAATCAAATCACATGAAAACCCATCACATTTTATTATCAATATGATTTACTTCAACTGAATTGTTAAAAGATTAAATTCAGACACGGTGTTTTCTTAGCTTTTTGGCTCCATAAAATTTTTGGATGAAATATGGACGCAATAGCTTTAGAAGCTTGTTTTGTGAGGTGTCTGTACATTTATTGTAAGAAATAAATTTAGAGAGAAATTCAAACATAAAGCTCCATAACAAGAACTTCCACATGAGAATGACTCGCTCTCCAGGGTTAATTAAGTTCCGTTAACATCATAGAGGATAATGAACTTTTCAAAAACTCCAATATTCTAGAAACGACATGTCCTAGAAGAGAACAATCAATTGGAAAGCAGAGTCAGTGCGTTAGATGAAGACTTGGAAGACATGGAATCAGATGAAGAGGAACCCATGGTAAACTAATAACTCTTTAATAAAAGCCCAAGTCATATCCTTTTAATAATGCTTTATCTTTATGGATAGGTGTTTGCAATTTTGAGATGTTTTTGTATTGAATGAGAGAGAGAAAGATAAGATAAAGAAACAATAATGAGGAATGTTCATTAATTGTATTATCTAGGAAAGAAGTCCCTCTCCTGTTGATAGACGGAAATCAGACAGGAGTTCTCCATCCAGACATCGCCGGTCCCCCTCCCCACGCAGCAGGTATGGCTGTACTCAATATCACAGAAATCAGACCGTAATAAAAGTTGTCTCCCTTTAACCAGCTTCGCTTATCATTTTCAGAGACAGAAGGAAACGGTCAAGGTCTCGAGACAGAGAGAAACGACATCGATCCAGATCTCCCACAGGTTGTATTTACCAAAGTTTACACAAACTGAATGCTTGTTTGTTTGTGGGGTTTTTTTTACAATCCAGTATTTAATATAAAATGTATGCAATGTATTCTGACTTTAGAATAGTATATTGTAACAATTATTTTTTTTTTCTAATTTCAGATAAAAGACACAGAGATGATGAGTATGTTGCTATACTAGATTTACAGAAAATATTGAAAACTTTTCTAGATGTTTGTTATTGTTAGCAATTATTACCATAAAAGAAATTAAGACTTTTCTTTAAAAATATACTCTGTCAGGTTACCTTAATAAATCTTAACTACATTTATTCTTCAGTCGAAAGAAAAGTAAAAAGCATCGTCATGAACACAAGAGTCGTGACAAGGACAGAGATCGGGAGAAGCGGAGTCATCGCAGTAGTCGGCACCACAAGGACGACAAAGACCGCAGCAGGGACAAGGACAGAGACAAGGGCGGATCAAGGTCGGACTCCAAGGGCGACCTCAGTGTAGCAGAGACCAACGAACTCCGTGCATCCCTCGGACTACCACCTTTAAAATAACCCTTGTCAGTAGTGCCACAGTTGTGAACTTATAATGCTGTTGTTTATGAAGAGTCCAAGGTTAATGTTCATTATGGAGAATTTGGACTTTGTTTTAAAAAAGGGAGACAAATTCAACTTTATCAGATAATATTTATTCAGGTATTGTCAATAACAAAAAACAATGAAATTTAAGCTTAGCTTGATTCATTTATAAAGTTTTAACAACCTGATACATTGAAAAGTCTGTACTTTGCCATACTTTGGGTGGAGTGCAATACATTGTAATAAATGTGCTTCATACGAAATGTATATTTTGTGTACAGTTATATTTTCTATGTGGTGGATGTCCATATACAAATACATCATAGCAAGACAAACATTGTTTACTACACAGAAACACTATCTTTTATGATGTCCAAAGAGATGCATTTCAAAGACATCTTCCTGGAAGATCTGAGGATGAAATGATCACGCTTGGCATTTAGTAAATGGAGCCCACATGGTTCTTACTTCTTCAGAGTCTTTCTTTAATCACAGAAATATTAAATTGGCAACACGCTTTGGCACTAAATGCCCTCAATGGGAATTGCAGTTGATGATGCAGTTGAACTGAGACCGCTTGGGGAGCCAAATACCAGTCACTTCTCTGTTACGATGCAGTGCTTGGGGGTTGATGTAACTTCTTTAATTCTTGCTTCAGGTTTTGTGCCGCTCTCTCAAGCCTTTTGTTATTGTGCTTTTTCACCCAACTGTCTACCTCCTGAAATACATGGGTTTTTTTTATAAAATTGTTATACCGGGTACATATTAATTTGCCATATTGTATTGCATTGCACTTAGGACACTAGAGAATTTAAACCAAATGTAAAAGATTATCACCTCAAGAATCCTTTGTTTCTTCCAGTAGAAATGACTTTTAATGACATCTGCAAATTCTGGTGGTGGGTTCTGAAGCTGGCTGATCATGGCATACTTCATATTGTTGTAGCACACATCTGGAGTGTAAAAGATTCCACAATTTTGGTACTTTGTACAAGAATCCCTCTATGCATTAATTCATGATGTGTTGCAACAGGTCAAATGAGCATCATTATTGAACTTGACAGTCTTTTTTATAACACACATTATGTATTTAGGACATTATGTATTCGGATACACAAAGAGGCTATTAAACAAGTATGTAAGTCATGCCACCTGGAAAATTCAAACTAAGAAATTTACCATACATAGTTAAACAAAATTATCCTTGTTACTAAGTTGTTTAAAACCGACCTTCGTTATAATCATCACTGTGTTTCTTCCCAGAGTCTGTGCCAATTTCCTGTTCAAATCCAGGCTCATTGAAATATGGATCTGGGACTAGGATCAACGACTGGATCGATACAAGCACCTGCAAATAACAAGTAGTACAAACCGAGTCAGTACACACTTATCAGTACATGTACTTATATTCTCAAAAGTTGGGGTTCTATGTACCTGGTATACCTTAATGATGGTCAATGAACAGTTACATGTATTGATTGTATGTTTACCTGTAGCAAAGTAGAAGTTTTGACATTCCACTGCTCCCCTCTCTGTCCCTCCCATGTACCTAGCAAGGAGAGGCAAACCTTGCCACACCTGTATATGAGCAGTAATATATATATAATATTTCATACCATGTACATGTTCATTTACATATAAATTCACATCACAGTGCATTAATTACAGGGTATTAATTTTTGTCAGTTGATGCCAAATTGCGAAAACTAAAGTTGCCAAAAATAAGATACATAAATATGGTACTTTATATACATGTGTAATGGAAATTTGAAATCAATCAAAAATGTTTTAAATAAATGGCACATATTTATCTTATTAATTGCAAGTACTGAACACTAGAAAGAGGAAAATAGATCCATCCAATGTACTTTTTTAAAGTGTTTGTAAAACCATTAAGTCAGAGACCAACTAAAGAGAAAGTGTAAATACTCCAACAAATAAAAGGACACATACGCATACAAGTTGGGATTAAATCGGACTTTGCCCCCTCCCGTGGTCTGAAGGTTGACGTGAGGTGGGGTTTGTGGGTACATCGGTGGGAAATAAATGTCAAATATAAAACAACCTCCGGAATATGGGGTTCCTTCAGGACTGAAAGAACAATTTCAAATACTGTCAGCTGAAAGAATCATGCATAAAGGATAGATTTAGAGAACAGTGGAAACTCCAAACAGAAAACTCTTGTTTCATATGTACAGGTTAACTTACCCAGTGATTAAAGCTTTCATTAGAGTTATTTTGTCATCATCCTGAAAGAGAAAAAAGTTGTGGTATAAAATCTTTATTGTCAGAATATAATCAAAATAAATTGAGGTCCAAAATTTACTCACAGTTCTGACAAATATGCTAGAGGACAATTCAAGGGGAAGAGAGGTTGAAAGAGAAGATAACTCTTGTGCAATCCTTAAAACCTGAGGAAATAAAGCAGATGTCAAAGTTTGAATTATCAAAATAGGCAAATCCTCAACCATTTGAAAACATATTAAGATCAAGGTCATTTTACTACATACATTTGTATCAATATGGATTAATTTTTTTTTGTTTTTTTAAAAACTATACATGTAAATCTTCTCTAACCTGCTTCTGTGTAACATTCTGTGAGTGTTTGAATTCTGATGCATAGTTGTGACAGTGTGTGCCATCCACTACAAACAGGAAATATACAGTAAGTAAAAACATATACATGTAAATGTATTTATATACACATTCACATAACAATGAACTGTAAGATAAATCAAATAACTTACAGGACAACGATGCAGCCATATATTGCAGGGGTTGTAATGCTTGCTTGTATTGAACATCACTTATTTGTGTCTGCTGGATATAAATACATGTATTAAGAATAAAGATTAAATGCAGTTTGCACTAATTCAAAAGCATACATTTTCTCTTAAAAATCATTAAGAATACCATAAATTTTACTTCCAAAGAGATTATTACAGATCAATTATTAAAATTTTGATGTACCGATAGTATTCAACCTAAAAACTTCAAAAAATGGAAACAGGACGGAAATAATCTTTTGATAATGTACCGTAAGTCCTCATCTTACTTGTTCCGTTTTGGGCTCCTCTGATTTGGGTGAGTTTTTGTCGCTCTCCAGTGAGGACTGACTAGACATGGAGGTGCTGTTAGACAATAAACCGTCCAGTTCCAGCATACCTGTCCCACAAAGAGTAAAACATGTAAATACATATACAGTTAACTGATACATTCCACAGATTATAAAGTGACAATTACAGTATTGTGACTGAATTTTTTACACATACCTTTCACAAGATTGAAAAGGACTGCAAATTCTCTGAAAATGAATGAATACAATCAAATAAGTTCTGAGCAGTTGAGAAAAATAAAATGAGATATAGGTAGATGTTAGTGCTTCATGTATAACACAAATAACAATACATGTATCTACTGTCAAACCTTGATGTCACAAACTTAATGAGTCTGAGGAGAAATTTTGAGATAAGTGTAGATTGGAGATGAAGAAGTTAACATAAATAAACAAACAGTGGCTGGCATTTACAAATCCCTTTGACATAGAATCTAAGATACCAATTTTCAAGATATGAAAGTTCCACTGTAGTCAATATTGTTCATGTACAGTGTGATTATTTTATCTGTTTGATACCTGGCTAACTTCTCTTCTGCCATTTCTGACTCTGAGGAGGATGGGGAACTGAGCGTGCTCGGTGAACTCCGACATCTAGAGAAACATTTAGGAAAGAGATTGAAAGAACTGGAGGTTTCACTCTCGGAGGGTTTTGGGGGCGTGGCTTTAGGTACACTCCCATTACCCGCCTTGTTTAGGTGCCTTAACATGATGGAGGCTCGTTGTTCTAGCTGTGATAACAGCTGATATATAGACGTCTCCTGGTTTGGTAGTGCACAGAGTAAGGGGAGAAACTGCCTCTGGCGAGCTAAAGAAGTAGAAACATTATACATGTACATGCATCAATGTGAATCTTATTCTGATTCATTAAATAAATTCAAGTTCAGCTGGATGACAATCAGAAATTTTATATAGAATTGTACTTATTATGACTTACCCAGTTCTTTTACAATATCAACAATAACTTTATATACCTAAAAAATAGAAAATAATAGTCACATCAGGTTAAAGATGTATGAAATTCAAATTTATTTATCTTATTTCACAAAATGGTTTGAGGAGGTTGAGTTGTCCACACTATTACCCACATTCACCCATTAGATTTGGCATTTGTTATTTCAGCTATAAATTATCATTAGACAGAGAAAATAAATCACAAGTTCTAGCTTTAAAATTCAATCAATATCAAACAATCTCTTTTTTTCAAGGAGGTCTAGAAATGGCATTGACCAATCAGCCCATTAATTTCCGTCAGTAACTGATCAATAAGTACTTACATCTGAATGTCTACAAATCTCCAAAAATGAATCTGCCATTAAATATTGCTGAATTAAAAAAAAGGTCATTCAATTAAAAAAAATCACTCATACACAGGCTAACTGTTTAATGAATGAGAATTCCAACAAAATCTCTATGAATGACAGTATGGTCCAGCAAATTACCTCAATAAATGGTATAAGAGCAGATCCTTCAAGAACGGTGTACATGTCATAGACAGGATCCACCCCCTGTCCTGTGTCTTGGATCTCAGGGTCGATCATGCTGTCGCGGGGTCGGGGCTTTAACTGTGGTGCATGCTGGGAGTACAACAACTTCAACTCCTCCAGAATTTGATGGAGAACACTCTCAATCTGAAGTTTGAAATATACATGTATGTTTTAATATATGCAAATCCTTTTCTTTTCAGAACAAAATATATTGGTTAACAGTAATATAAGTAGTACACACAACAAAGCATAGTACCTTGTTGTCCTTCTCTTTCTGGGCAGCAAGATAGGCATTGATGTCCCACTCTAAGGGATAAATGTCAAATATTATCTGTTAAATTACACTGAACTGTTCAGTCAAATATCAATATCTTTCTTATGCATTCCATATCAAATAGTTCCCAAATAATCTCCCTTTTGATACAAGTATATACACATCATGATGATACTACAAGACTTCCCAATAGTCTAGATTTTAAGGGATTTCTTAAAGTATTGGGCATACTTGAACTGGTCTGTTTCGTCTACCAGTATACAGTAAAACACGGTTATAGCGAACATGCTTATAATGAACTGATGCTTACAGCGAAGTGATTTTCATTCCCTGTGACTTTATCACATGTTGTAACCTCGACGGATATCATGAATTAATGTACACTTATAACATAGCATATTGAATCGTTTTGTGTCTACTCTGCCTAATTTGTCTGTTTTGACTTTTTTGTAGTGTCCTTTTTACCTGGTCTGTTATGATGTCCATATCCCGTCCCTCTAGCCCAATATTCTTTGTGAAAATCTGGTCTTTTATTTTTCTGTAAGAATCCATAAATCAAATGTGATAATAGAAAAAGAAACGCATTTGTTCTATGAATACAAATTCTGCTGATAAACATTTTTGTAAATATCACTCATACAGTTATTTGTAATGACTGCTCCTAAATCTATTTTAAACGGCAGTAAATTGCATCACTTGAAATATTTCTTACATTAGCTGGTAGAGATTTCATTTCAGCCATTTTGTCAACATCCATTTGGTATCTTAAATTAACACGCGGTACAACTTCGCTGACCTGAAATATAAACATTCGCAGCATTATCAAACTTTTATGCCCAATTAATACTTTCTAATAATATTATTAATGCTCAGCTATTTTATTTATATTTGCAATTGCAAACACTTTGCATTTTGTAATAACAGAGAGAGAGAAAGATAGAGAAGAAAGGGGGTTGCTGTCCTTTTGCCTCAAAACCAAAGCCCCCCTACATGAGCACCCCAAAATTTTTGTTGAGCGCCCCAATTACATTTCATGAGCCCCCCCCCCCCCCCCCCCCCCTTAATATCTTTCACAAGCCCGCCAAATATATTTCAAAAGCGCCCCCCAAAAAGAATTATCATTACATTAAATCTTGGATTATTTTCACGAACACTTCAAAATTCGTAAGCTCGTGCATGGGGCATAATGGTTTGGGGCGAAGTGACCAGCATCCAAGAAAGGAACTGTAGTTAAGTAGAAGATGGACCATAACTATGATTGCTATAACTGTGTTTGACTGTAAATAATCATGTAGGAGCCTAATGGATTTTTAATTTAATTTTCTTCATTGAGACTGTTATAGGCTATACCAGAGCCAGGGTGAGTAGGTGATGCTCCATTTCTAAGTAGGCTCCCCGAGGGTACTTCTGGACATCGTTTCTCTCACTCTCCACCTCTAACCTATCAAAACATTGTAACATACAATGAACAAATAGTCAGTTCTACTAAGAGTTATCCAATACACATACTCTCCTCAGGAACAGATCATTGCACATGTAGCAAAGAAAAAACTGTGTACTTTCCAATCAGGTCTTTAAATACTACTGGTATACTAGAGACTGATCTAATCAGTTATATATTGACCCACCTTGCCCACTGCTGTAGGAAAGCCTTGATCTCCTGTATGACACCCTGCATGTCTTTGGTGGGGGACCAGTAGGACAGCTTCAACATCTCCATGTTAGTCACTCTCTGCATCATGAAGCCCTGAAATAGACACTCAAAATAGTCAGTCTGTTACACTTAGTCCTAAAAAATAGTCAGTCTTTGTAGCAATGATGCTATAAATCAGCAAATCTCTTTAGTATAAAGTCTTTAAAACACCAGTCTCTGCTACAGGTTTATAAACCCAAATAAAGTCACTTTAAGGTCTAAGAACATAGTCAATCTAAGCAACAATAAGCTCTTAAATTTGCTACTTCTCTCACATAATGCAATTTTAAATAGTCATTGCAAGTCATGTGTCATATAACATTGAAAAAATAATAAGAGTCAACCCTTATTACATTCTATCAAAGTAAATTTAAGCCAAAAAAGAAATATGAGGTTTTGAAATACCCAGGTAAACTAATAAACATGAATTGGAACAGGACTTTCATTTCAATACCGATGTCCAGAAATCCTCTACTGTCTTGTACATGTATACTGATAATTAGATATCATTGAGATGGAACTTCAAGATAGGATAAGAGCATTTAAGAGGATTTCGCTTTGACATTGACCTATGACTTACAAGTTTCCAGTTGGCAGAGAACTTTAAGTCAAGGTTCAAGGTCACTACACACCCTTTACCCAAAAGTTCTGTTTACATAAAGTATGAGCCAGATAAGGCTAAGGGAAGAGTAAATATGCACCGGGAAAAAATTTGTGTGGTCTGATATGACCTTGACCTTTGACCTAGAAATGTCATTCAAAGTCACTGCACACCCTATGGCCAAAGGCACTCTGTGGGTGAAGTATGAGCCAAATTGGACCAAGGGGAAACAATTTATGGTATGATCCAGACAAGAATTGTTCAAATAATTCTGCTATAACCTTAACCCTAAAAACTTGATTAAAGATCACTGCACACCCTTTATCCAAAGGCACTCTACAGGTGAAGTATGAGCCAGATTAGGCCAAGGGGAGAAAAGATATGCACCAGACAAGTGATCTAGGATGGACTGCTGGAAGGACAGATGGAAGGATGGGTTCTAATTATCAGCTGAAGAGTACATAACATCCAGTGTTTGGTAAGTGGTTAAGTGAAATTGCACTTTACCTGAAGTCTGGGCCTCATTACTTTGACTAACGGTGGATAAAACGGGTAAAGATCAATCTGGAACATCTAAAATAAACCATACACTACATGTGAAAAATTCTATGAAGAGTCTCTGTATTTCAGATTTGTTCAATAGCATACATTCTGTGTC
The DNA here is from genome assembly GCF_025612915.1 of Magallana angulata. Taxonomy (NCBI): domain Eukaryota; kingdom Metazoa; phylum Mollusca; class Bivalvia; order Ostreida; family Ostreidae; genus Magallana; species Magallana angulata. The sequence goes on along the minus strand of NC_069120.1, from coordinate 23,140,151 downwards.
TACCCTGTGTTTTGTGATAGTATACTTGCCATTTCCAGCTCTATGTAGTTGTATCCAAAGTTTTTCTCAATAACACTCATATCCTGACATAATTCACTGTAAATAAAACAGTAGGGTTCTCATTACAATGATTTTAAATGATGACAATGAAACATAATTTCATCTATGTTAGGTTAGTGCCCTGGAACCTTAAATTTGCAAACAGTAGAAGATTATTTCATATCATTTACTCCATTCATGTGAGGGATTGAAAAGTTAACGCATTTAAAATCAATGGAACAAACTGCCATGGTTTTATAGTGTTTTCAGATTTGATCCAACTTGATCCTAAGATGATTAAAGTTATCCCAGTACTCTTTAAAAGTAAACTAAAGTCATTAGTGATAATATAGTATAATAGTAAAATACTTACCTTTGGGGGTCAAAGTCAAATATTTTGACTTGCCAGTGATAAATGTTGTCATCGATAGGCTCAGCTGTAAACCCAATTTGCTGAAAAAAAAAAAAATAATAAAATTTGGATTTTTATAATAAATAAATCTTTACAATAGCTCACAGCTTATTTTATTCATATAGTTAGTTTATATTAACTAAATTGATAATGGCGTAATAGAGGCATACATTGAGCTACATTGCATCAAGGTACCATTCAAGGCTTGCTCGTTTGATATCAAGAGACAAAGTTAACATGTAATTAATTATACTTCTACCGGGTAAACTAGAACAGTTAAAGAGAAGTGATACTCCTGAATGATTTATGAACACTTGACTGACCCTCTCATTCTCCATAATCCGGACAAGGTCATTTGTAAGTATCCCTGCCGCTCCAGAACTAGTAAAGACAGATTTGACAGTAGCCATGGCTGGTGTGGCTGCAACTAGAAAAGTCAGAAATCCGTTCATGATAAGATACTATAGTAAATACCTGATGAGTATATAGAATATAATTATGTGTATATACTAGTCTATTAACATTTGCTTTTGACAAATATTACCTGCTCCCATTGAGTTTGGGTCATTTGTGAGCCTCATGGACTCTCGCAATTCAGCTTCTTTTTGTGCCCATCGTTTCTGTAAATATTACATGCATATCACATATCATAATAAAGCAGGGTTAGGGTTAGGGTTAGTGTTAGCATAGCATACAAGTGATTGATACAGAAATATGTACATCTATCTTATTGGTAAGCTCAATTCTACTGAAAAGAAAATGAAAAGCAAGAAATGTTTTCAAGAGTACCTTTTTACGAGCGACTTTCAACTCCCATTCTGTTGTGAATGCATCGTCATCAGCCAAAATGATAGTCTACAAGAAAAGCAAATCATAAAAATTTGGATTTTTTTTTAACAAAGATTTTTCCTGTTACCAGTGAATTGGTGACCTGCTATCATCTTCATCTATCTTTATCAGTATTCCATATTGAGTAATACACAGGTATATCATGGATTTTTTTTCTTTTGAACATTCAGATAAAGTAGTTAAGACGATCAGATGTTTTATATATTTACCTCTTGTTCCTCCTCGTCATCAGAAATGGCTTCCATCTCCTCATCACTCAGCTCCTCCTATAAAGAAATAAGAATGGTGCTTAGTACTGTATACAGGGTTATTTTTACCCTTCTTCAGTTGAGAACTGTTTTTCCCAGACAAAGTTGTGTTTAAAGAGTGATGATTTGAGATAAAGGAATTTGCCCGGTCTTAAATTCACCCACTACATGATAAATTGAGGGCTTAAGAAGTATACAAAAGACAGTTTATTAATTTCATCATACATGTACAGCACACAAAATCAGTCAGAGGTTTGGTACTTACCTCAGACGTTGACGGACTTTTGGGGGCTTTTTGTTTAGTGTACAAATCAACAGCACTGAAACAGAAAAGTCAAATTTACCTACATACATACCAGTATATGATATTCAGTCCAGATTAAAAATTCACAGGTGACTTTTAAGAACTTGAAGTTTACCAGACTCAAAAAAGTTTTCAAGAATCCAGAAATTGGAAGGGATACAAAATCACAAAGTCTTTAAAAATAATTTATATACCATTTTTCGTTTAAACTTTTTAACTTAAAGCTCTTAACAATGTTATTTATGAGATTTGATGAATCTAGGCCACACAGTGTGCAAGGCATGATCCAAGCACATTTTGAAGCTATGTATGCACATGATCGTAACGGTATTAGAACATGGTTTCCTGTGCACAGTATCGATTATATATAAACAAGAGCACCACTATAAAAAGCATCCCTTTTCAACTTCCAAACAAATAAACGCTCTTTTTTTTTTTAAATTAACTCACCTTTCATCAAAATACTTTCCTTGAATAATGCACAGTTATCACAATGACTCAATCAATTAAATATTTTTTCTTAATTATGCTGGGTATCTCCAGATTTAATTCACCAAAAACTTTGGAAATTAAGAGTTTGAATATCTTAGTCCAATGGTTTGATCTCGTTCAATCTTGCTCACAAGCTTTTATTCACCCACTCACAAATACATGAACAATATCAACAAACTCTATATTATACACAGTTTTTAAAAGGTGGTATAAATCCCCTCTACAACAAGTTGCATAAGAGAATTACAATGCTTTATTTCATAACATAATACAGTAGTCACCTTAAGGTGGCTCACTACACCTTGAAATATTTTCTCAAATCAGCAAAAAATTACTTGATTATGATAGATATCATAATGGATAAGAAGTACAGCCTACTCTGGATATATTGAAATTCAGGGGACCATGCAATTTTTTTCAATATATCCGTATTTCAATATAAGTGAATTTGACTGACGTGAAGCCGACATTTTTGAAAGTTCAATCTCGATGTAAGCATAGAAAACCAAACCGAACAAATTATTTTGTAATCATTTATCTATTACAGTGAACAGATTACATGGAATATTAGTCTTTGAAAGTTTGATTAAAATTATATCCCTAAGTTTTGTAAGTTTCATTTTGTTACTATCTTAAACTTCATCATAATCTCCGATCGCATTCTTTTACGTTTACGATAGAGAAAAATCACCAGACTCAAACGCTTCAAATACTGCTGAACGCTGCTTGTGTATCATCTGAATTGTACTCACGATAATCTCAAAATCCTTAGCTATTACGAATTTAGGCTTTGTCCTTCTATCAATAGCCATAACTAGTTCGTATTTAGTGTCCGAAGATAAAGTTTTTCGTTTCCGTGGGGTTTTGATATTACGTCTAGCATCAATATATCCGTGTACGTAAAAACAAAAAAATTCAACAATGAATAAATTTTACATTTTAAAAGAAGTATAAAAATACACATGATTAGAACTTATCAATTCACACCTTTGTATATCAACCGGTCAGTCTGGCATAATTACTGTCACCAACCGTGACGACAGCCGCCAGGGAGTAGTTCAATATAACCGTTATAAAAACAACTAATTATCATCTATGGGGACCGATCAGTAGCTTCAATATAAGTGATAATTCAAAATAGCAGATTTCATTATATCCGTTGAATCAATGCAAAGAAAATGAGAGGCAAAAACCGGTGATTTATTTCAATTTCAAAATAAGCGGAATTTCAAAATAAGCGATTTCAATATAAGTGGAGTAAGCTGTATTTAAGTCAAATGTGGAAAAAATGTGCAATTTTGGATGAAATTACTTTTTTGAAAATTTAAACATGAACAAAAGCTCCAGGCGGATTCAAACTCATGATCTGCGGTTCAGAAGCTCAATACTTTAACCACTTAGCTATGACAATATACAAATGAAATGAAAGTTATAAACAATTTAACAAAACATTTAAATCGCAATCTTGTGACGTAGTGTCTTGAAAAGTATAAGTCTGGGTGTAGTGAAGTACCTTTAGTTAATAGATAAGTGGTTAACTTCAATATATGTATCATAGACTGAACGAACCACTGAATTATACTTATCAATACATATACTTACTTGTTGAGAACTTCTTCGAGTGAAAAGGGTTGTGTGGCTTCTTTTAGAATCTTAAAAAAAATAAAAATTGAAGAACATTAAAACTACCAAACATCACTATTTTAAGAGCATGTATTTACAATGTAGTGTCATGCAGTATACTCTGTCCCAAGTTTCTGCTTCCTCTACTTCTTGCTTAATTAGGGCTTTTCGACTTTCAGTCGAAAAGACCTATTGTTTTCGTTCTGTTTTATTATTATTATTCTTCTCGACAAAGTTTCGTCATGGATTTTTTGAAAACGGAATAAAAAAATAAAAATTTAATGTTAGCTTCTTTTAGCAATTGTTTAGTTCTCACGTATGTTCCTTTTTGGACTTCCTGTCTATATACTTCCGGTTTACACATGCAAAAAACAAAATATTAAAAGGACCTTTGTATCTATTTTATTTTTTGATTATTAACTAAGAAATTTTGGATTTAGATACTTCATTGTATGATATACAAAATCGTAAGCGACAACTTTTTTGTATCTCTTGCTGTTTTCGAGATATTAGACTTCAAACTATGAAAAAAGGGGGGATGAAAAAACTGAAAATTGAAATAAACACCAAATTTTTAAAATGAGGAATGGAAAATGTTAAAACTGTCATGATAATCATATATGTAAAGTTTCGTTTGAAACCATTGAGAACTTCCGGTTTTATAAGTTGATAAAAAATCGTCTTTGGGTGTTTTAATGTTAAACTGAATGCATGCGTGCCACTTTTTCTCAAACAGTTTTCAAGTAAATATTTCCATATTTAATATTTATATTGAGGGACCTAATTTGCAGACTTAAAAATATTTTGAGATAAAAATTTTGAAAGATAAGGGATCTAGAGGGGTCAAAGCTAAAAACAACCCTTTAGCTGTATCTTTTTTATTTTTCATCCGATTTTTAAAATCTTTTCGGTTTTAAGTTTTGAGTAAAGAGTACAATTTAAAAATTATGGTCCGTAGGGCCATTTTTGACTTCTTATAGGAGTATTAAGGGTGTGAATATTGCAACTTTTTAAAAGTTGAAAAAGTGATTTACAAAGAGTTATCTCGCTTTGCTCAATGAACGTAGAACATTTATACTCTAGGCATACCACGTTTCTATTTGAGAAAGGAATGCTTACTTTTTTATGATTTTTTGGAAATATTCTTTTAGAAATTAGAAATCTCTATAAGTCTTTTTAGAAAGTCTATATATTTACTTTTAAAGTGCTGAAGTTATCTTTTTTTGACATTGCATTATTTATAAGGTTATATTTCTAATAGGCAACTGATTATACCAAGGCGGTTAAGAATTTTTAAATAAAAAATAGATACGATTTTACCTGACATTTACAATCAAAAAAGGGAAAGGGGATGTCGAAAAGCCCTTACTTTTTGTTGAAGACAAAAAAAGTTCTAGTATATTTTTATAATCATAAATACTTTTGTGCCCAAACTACATTCATCCAATAGAAAAAGTCAAAGATGTTTTTGTTTGAAATGCCTCCTTTCCTGATTCGGGTTTCAATACACAACAAATAGAAAGAATCATCTAGAGACCAAGAGTAATTTTGACTTTCTCATAACTTTACCTCATTAAGGCTATTACTCCATGCACTTATCAAGGAATCAGCTTCAACATAAAAAGGTGTGGCCCCATCTGGGTAATCTAAATAACGAAGAAGAAAATAATGTATATTCTAAAATGCTCATAAAAAAGGCAGGGATATGTGAGAAGTCTTCAATGCAATAGTAATACTGTAAATCTACTACATTTGGCTGTGTATTCTATTTAGCGCTTTTGGAGGAATGTGGCTTCCGCTAAATCAAGTGCATTGCTAAATGCCATGCACATATGTATAAGAATAGTCACATTCAGTAACACGCTAATTCAAATTCATGCCAACTTGTTCAAAAACTAATTTCTGCCAAATATCGTACACGCCAAATATAATATGTTTACAGTATTTGATTGGATGTTTGTAAGATTCATTCAATGACAAGAGTTTGTACATGTAATTATTGGAGAACATATGATATTCAATTCAAACACCTAAGGTGGCAGGGGATAGTTTTTTTATTGAGGAAATGTTATAAGCAGATAGTGCTCATATATGTGAACCAATTTTTCAGTGGATTTTTAAATTTGCTAAAATTGGTTTGCATGCAGGGGACACATGGTGCCAACTCTTGAGAATTTTTAAACATTTCAGAATAAATTAAATACAATTTACACATAGCACTTTATAGAATAGCCAGGGACGGTCTCAAATTTTTCTGAAAAATTGCCCTTTTTTCACATTTTCACAGGTCCAGCACCACGCTCCTGTCCCGAGCAACTGCTATAAACTAACTTAGGATTTGTAGCTTAATGTCTACCCATGCAAATAATCACCAATTAATTGGGGGGGGGGGGGCAATCACCTTCTTTTCGAGTGACATTTCGTGTTCTGAACCCACCCCACTTTTCAAGCAAGAAACCGAAAGTAAAAATTTTGGCCACAGTTTCACATTTCCATTCCATATCTGATGAAAAGTGATACCAGTATTAAAGTGTCATATTTCAATGAAATGGACATGAGCTTCTTCTCTATTCATATAATGAATGCAATAAATATTCTAGCAATTTACAACCCTCAAATAACCAGCCAAACTTTAGGTTCTCCCTTTATTTAAGCTAAGCTAGGTCTTCTGTTCTTTAAGCCCATGTGATATTTCTTTAACTCTCAAGGGTAATTAAAGGAGGATTATTTTTTTCATACAACAATGCATGACATGAGCAACGGGATGGGAGAAATAAAGACAGACCAGACTGGGATTTGAACCTGGGAATCGTGAATTTCTAGTCAGGTGTTCTACCAACTGAGCTAACTGGTGCCGGTATTTGAACCAGTCTGACTGCCACACAATTAGCAGTTTCAGTTGATGCAAACTTGGAATACTAAGTCACAGTTAACTTGACAGAAAACTTATTGCAACCTTCTATAGATAAAACCAATTACTAACATAAATTATGTAAACAAACTAAACATGAATCTATTACACTCACTAATTGGTATATGGAGTTTGAATTCATGTTCACTTGCAAGCAGCAACACTAGCACAACATGACCATTTTCATCTGTATTGTTCTAGAAAAAAAGATAAAAATGCAATGGGAAATTAAACTATGTTAATGCAGTAATTGTATGCTATAACTCTTGGGTGTGTGTTTCTTCAACACTGTTACATTTTATAACTCAAAAGGATATACCGGGTAGTTAAATTTACATTACAAGTATCTGAAATCAGAGAGCATGACCTAAAACAACATTACATAATGTCACATGAGTTAATGATAAAATGTAATATGCATAATATCTCTGTACACATTTACCATCACATTAAAATACCTTGTTTTGAAAGATTGTCAATACCAGTAACAGATTTATTCTAACAATTTACTGAAAATAATTCATAAACCATTTCACTAACATTAAGGCAAACATAATTTTAATGGAAAAATTAGTTTGAACAAAATCATGCAATCTAAGATATAAAATAATGTATGAATAATTTATCTATAGTGTAGTCTTATTACATCACACATACATATAACCCTTGCACGGTATACGCTAGAGAGATAAACCAAAAAAAAGGGAATAAGATGTATAAATGTTTTTTTTAAATATTGTTTTAATCACTCTAAAAACATTTTGTTTGATCCAAACTGTAAATAATGTCATTAAAAAAGAATTCTTTATTTCGGATTATATTGTTGTAGTTTGACACCGTGTTTAAACAAAGCAAAAACAAAAAAGGATGGTGATGTATAGGAGTAGCTTTGTGGGGAAAGATGGGAAAACGTAGGTCTTATTACCTCTAACAAGTAAATCAAGTCTGAGTTGTCTTTCTCTTGCCATTTTTCAAAATCTCTATTCAAATGCTCAATGATATTACAGTTGGAATCAGATGTCATGTCCAGAAAATTGCAGTATTTTTGTTTTTGCTTACTAGCTTTTTTTTTAACCGGAAGTCGTAATATTTATTATGATGTTTAATTTACCTCAATCTTGCAAGATCAAAAGCAAGGGGCGTAACTCTCTCTCTCTCTCTCTCTCTCTCTCTCTCTCACACACACACACACACACACACACACACACACACATAGATTGTTCAATACGTAGTTCTTTTTCTTTATTCTAGTAAGTGCAATTTAGAAAATGTAATACTTTGGATCCTTTATATGTAATTTATAAATAACTTTTCATAATTAAGGATGACGTTTACTCAGAATGAAAAAAAAATCCACTGATGATAATCAAAAACCAACTATTGTGTGTTATAGACCTTTTATTGTAGTGTTATCTTTCATTTTCAAAAAAGTAGGTCAATGACCTACTTTTTGAGTTAATGGCCATTGTATATTTTTGGAAAATTAAAGGAAAATCACTTACAATTTTACACTATGATTGAGATTTTCTTAATTGTGAAAATAATACAAATTGCTCAACACTTTTGAATATGAAATACAATTTATGAATGGCAGTGACACTAAATACATACAAAGCATTAAGTTTTCCTTCACAATTTTTATAATTATTCAAGTCCGAATTTCCTCTATCACTTTTCAAATTCCTACCAATTTTTGATCCAATTTTACAAAAAATTGAATGATGATAATACAAAAACATTTATAGTATTAAACTCCTTATATTGATCTTATTCTGTTGGCATAAAATTTATATGAGGTCAAAGATCAAAATTTTGAGATATGGTGTCCTTTCTCGTTTTTAAGCATATTTCAATATTTTTTAAATTCATGCCATACGGTTATTATAATGAATAAATGAGGAAAAACTACCAGAAAATATGCAAAATTAAATAGACTAAAATATAAAATCTTAACTTTTAATATTAGAGTACTACCAAAAATGTTTTAGCAGAATACAGAATCTGCAAAATTTAGTCCGAATTTCCTCTGTTTGGCTAAAAGTCTATTTTTGTTTTGGCATAATTCCATAATATAGTAGAAATATCGAATGTTATGTCAATAATAATTCATATCACAGATATTTTTTGTGTTTAGAACAAATTTTACTCATGACATTGAACTTTATAACAATCCTATTTCGAGAACTCAAACCGGCCTGAGTAAACAACACCCTTAAGTAAGATTACAGTAGTCATGAAAGCATACCTAAGGGTGGTCTAAGTTATGGAACTTGTGCCCAATCCCAATTGTATTTATGTACAATAAAAATATGTTCAAATCATACCTTTAACTATTTTAAGAATTCCAGAGACATCCGTCAATATAACGTAGGTAAAGGTACATTATAATTAAAATACTTTCATCGGTTTGGAATTTACAAATTTTGAAGAAAAAAAATTAAACGTTAAACAGTAAAAATTTTGAAATTCATAACGGGTTTCAAACTCATTTCGCTACCATGTTAGGTAATAAATGGGAAAGAAAATCCTGCCGTTTTAACAAATTAATAATCTGTTATATAACAAATAACTAATCTGTTTTAACAAATTGATAATTTGTTGTAATTAACAAATTAATAATCTGTTATAACAAATTCATAATCTGTTATAACAAATTCATAATCTGTAATAACAAATTAATAAAAAAAAAATACTGCGGCGGCCCTAATACGCTTCCGTACCGACGACATCCAAAAATAAGCATTCAATGTTTATATTTTCATAATGATGTCTATTTGTGTGAAAATTTGGTGTATCGCCGCTTTAAAGTCATTATTTGCGCTCATAGTTAGGGAAATGAAACATACACGGAACAGCCAGATTAAAATGTTATTTACTTAGCTTCTGCGACAAAAAATATACTGCCAGAAACTTTCTGGAGAACATTTTTTTTTTTATTATGGAGTTGATATATATATTAATGATTGTTTTTAAAAAGTACAAATTAAATTGGTTATGTAAGACTGAAAGTTTCATTAATCTTACAATAATAAATATATTCAAAACACGTGAAGACGTTTCTATCTATGCTCACAGCGCATGATTTAGCACAGTGTTTTCATAGAAAATTGAACGTCGCAGATTTCCAATGCAAACATAACTTGAGGGGAAAAATACACTGAATGTAAGTATAGAAAATTGAACGTCGCCGATTTCCAATGCAAAGACAAAGGGAAAATACACTGAATGTAAATATAACATGAAACCTAAATATCGGCCATAATAAGTAGCCATTGGTGATTGTAAACCATTTACGTGTTCGAAAAGAATCAACAAATAGATTAACCACTGTCCAGTAACGCACAGGACTGGTATCTCAGAGAAATGAAGAAACCATCACTCGATTGGAATGAATTGAAATATGCATGGACAAATAATATCGCCGAACAGTATGCATGCTACCGAATACGTCCAATGACGGGGTCTTGTATTCACAAGACTACCTGGGGTTAGAAATCACTTGGTATATTATAATGTTTAACAAGTCAAAGTATACTGTTTACAATAGAGAACGCGAACGCAAGGAGAAACAGATTTTTGCAGTTGCAGTTAAGATATTGGTCATTCGTAAAGGAATATGCCCATTTTAAACATTTATTTTGTCGCAATTTTCAAATTTCCTTAAGTACAGTCATCCTTTCTACAAAATTTGACAAAAATTAACACCAGAAAACCTTTTAAAAATAAGTTTTGTTTTCAATGACATATAAAGGGAAGAAAAGTAGAAAGAAAAATGACATACTTTTGACTCCTTAGTGTAACTGAATCATTATGACTTCTTGTGTAATGTATATCGATCGCACATCCGTCCTACTCATCGATAAATTGTCGCTTTACGCTATCCTCTGAGTATGAGGATATAAATCTTCATCTACTTTTATATGTATTTATTTTTTTCTCAAATTACACCCTCCGTTTTCATCCTCATTTTTTTTTTTTTGTTCGTGTACCAGTTATCTAAATTGTAGTCATAAGTTATGTCCATAGTGATTAAAGTTTAATGATAAAAAAAACTTTAAAAGTTCTTAAGGTTGGACGACACGTTCTTCTGTTTTATATAACTTTTTCTAGGAATTTCTTATTGATTAACTACTACTTTGACAAGCTTTCTTGCCAAATATTTTGGTACCATACCAGGCATTTGCGCAATATACAAGAGCAATCAATTTCCGATATAATCTTATTGAAAATACATACAATTTGAATTGCTGATATAAACATTTTGGCAAAAACATACATTTTTTTTTTTAAATTCAATCATTTAAAACATAATAATAAATAATTATAATTTGATAAATTATCAGGCCGCTAAAAATTTGAAAATAATTATCATTTTTCGAGGAACGTTTTCAACTACGAGTGTGTCTCTGCAGGGACGTATATACGTCCCTGGTCTCTGATAGCAAAAATGCTAACTTTTTTTAAAGATATACAATATAGGGTATATATACTGAACATATTAAGGTATCACACCGGTAATCAATTGTAGCTCCATATATACTTCAGAATTATTTTTTTCCTTGACTGCATTTTTACATTTTCCTTTACTCAGTTTTAAAAATTTTTGTACCACTGAGTAGGATATTTCATGTATTTTGTTAGGTGATGATTTTTTTTCACAGGGACTACTTCTTTCAGGGCTCATGCAGCAGCTTCCTGGGGAGTGTGCAGTCTGTTTACATACAAATGGAAAACACGTGGTTTTGAGGGTAGACCTGTTTGGAGCTAGATATTTTGAGAAAATGCAGTATCGCTTGCCCTTTTTATGGTGTTAGCTGATGAGATAGGTAACAAATAACATTTCCTCCGAATATTTCGTCATGAAAAATACAAACTGATTTTTAAGAATTTTTCCCCCTCTATAGTGTTATATAGTGAAAACAATTACCGGTGTGATACCTTAAAAAGAAAACCATTTTGATCGGGCTCGGAAAGCGGAAAGTCATAGCTGCGATGGCTGCAAGGCAAACAACGATGGCAGACGAAGGGACAGACGTTGGAGACGAGGTACAGTGTACATTATTTGTGTGTAAAGAATGAGATGTATTTCATGAGTTTTCTTAGTTTTTCTTATGCAGTTGACTATTCACCACACCTTGCTTTTCGTAAAAACATTTGACGGTTGTTTCTCGATTGATATCGCAATGCAAATACTGAATAGTTTCAAATCAAGTGGACATCGCCATACAAAGTCAGTACAATACCCATGATATAACTCTTTAAACTCTACCAAGAATAGTTACACATGCGGTACAATAAAAATAATTGGAAAATTTCAATGGAAATAATGTATAATTTTTACCTGGTCACTATGACTTAGTATGTAACTGGGGGATTATTAAGGTTACATAATAAGTTTCCACATCAGGCACATGTTGAATTATAAATGTCCAAATGTTAAATATATAAACAATCTATTTTCAACAAGTTGTAACATAACAGGAGGGTAGTTAGGCCTAAAAGGTATTTAAGTATTCTTGGAAAAAAATTTAATCCCTTTCATTTAAAAGGCCAAATATTTGGAGTTTGAACCATATGTCAGAGTGCATACACCCGATCTCACTGACAGTGTGTCCCATTTTATCCTTGCATCAAATTATGCATTTTAATGTGTTAAATTCAAACTGAAAATATCATGAATTGCTTTGCAATATAAAATCGAGCCCAAAGAAAAAACAAAAACTAGGATGATTGACATGAATTGAAATAGGTGAAATTTCTCAGAACTGAAATCATATATGGTAGATATTGAATGCAGATCATAGTTCCTCTTTAGAAAGTGTCAATAGTTGATACTAATTACGATGGGTCATTGTAATCTTTCAATGTTACAATGACAAACTCTAAAACAAATGTCAATTAGACAGCATGAAATGTCAGTTCCAGCAGTCTGACACATTACTGCTCCCTACAGGTTAACTAAAATGATTGTCAGTGATCATAAAATAATGTTACATTGTTTTACATACATTTGCAGGAATTTGAAGATGCAGAGGAGACCTTGCCCATGTAGGTTGAATTTTTACAGTAATTTATGACTTGATATTAAAGTAAAGTAATTACTCATTTCTATGAATTTAAAGACATATCAACATTCCAGATCACTGTTTTCAAAGAGTTTTCTTATATTTTTGTGCCTTAAAACATTTATTGTTCAGAGTATTTGATACACCAATGACCAAGAGTGTTTTATAAATGGTACCCTTGTGGTCAAATTGTAAAATAAGTATTGCTTCTTATTTCAAACATGGCCAATTGTGGTATAGTGATGGGGTTCAATGATAATGAATGATTAAAAGAGTATGTCATTAGGCTATCTGGTGTGTCCATCAACATACTATAAACGTATTACATTTGGCCATGTATTCTATTCAGCGCTTTTGGCGGAATGCGGCTTCCGCTAAATCATGTACATCGCTAAATGCCATGCATACTTTTATAGGAATAGTCTCAATGAGGAAAACGCCAATTCAAATCAACGCCAACTTGTTCAAAAACTATTTTCTGCCAAATATCGTACACGCCAAATATAATACGTTTACAGTAATAGCTCAGTGGCTAGAAAATAGGCATGGTACAGTAGAGGCCATGGGTTTGAGACTTGACTTTTCACCATCATGCTATTAAATTTGATGTCAAAGGTATAAAATTCAACTGAAGTTCTAAAAATTGGAGGATGAATTGTTAACAAATAAGGGAAATTTTAATTGAAATTAGCACCATTTTGTTTTATAAATTTGCTATCCTGTTTATTTGTGGAAAGAAGCCCTTCATTTCTTCATCAGTGGTTCTGAAAATACATTATATAATGAAGATGTGTGTGTGGTTTATTTACAGTAGAAACCTTATTTTACGCGAGTACTTAATTCTGCGATTTCCCTGCTTTGTATCAAATTGCGAGAATATAAAATTGCGAACACAAAATTTTCATACTAATAGCGAGCGCAGCACGCTGGTGCGCGGCGCAAGCAAGCGAAACAAGCTCTAAGAACCAGTGTTCGCGGGAAAAAGAACGAGCTAAATTTACAGTTCTTCAAACAAAATTTTTTGTCTACGTCCCATATTGCTCTCTAATGTTTTCACCCGTGGTGCTATGCCAAAAATGGCCGACTTTTAACTCATAATTTACGGTGTCTTAAGGTTTGAAGACACGTTTTGAGTACCGCATATGCTTCGGCAAGACTCAAGAGATTTGTTACGTATGCTTCCATACCATCGTATATTGAGTCGAGATATGTAAACAAAGACGAACAAATCATGGATGACGTCACAATCCTCTTGCGCTATATTTCCCGCGATAAATTTAGAAGTGGATCAAACATCTGTAATGCGTGTACTAGCTATTTCAATATATAGACTGCGATACCTGCCTAATTGACATATGATTTTTTTAAATTTTTTTTTTATATAGAGATTATATAAATAAATACTAGCAAGAGCCATACTTTACTCCATTTTTAAGCTAATTGTGCATGCAGACGAACAAATCATGGATGACGTCACAGTGCTCTCGCGCTATATTTCCCACGATAAATTTAGAAGTGGATCAAACATCTGTAATGCGTGTACTAGCTATTTCAGTATAGACTGTGATACCTGCCTCATTGACATGATTTGTTTTTATTTTATTTTTTTTTATATAGAGATTATATAAATAAATACTAGCAAGAGTCATACTTTACTCCATTTTTAAGCTAATTGTGCATGCATGTACAGTAGGCAAGGAAGGTATATGAGTAGGGAGGAAACAAACAATAGGAATTTTGAACTAAATAAAAAGGAATAAAGAGAAAAAATAAACAGTTAAAAAATTTATGTAGATATTGCATATAGTCAAACCATTAAATTTAAAGGTGGGAAATTACACACCTACTAACAGGGACCGGTCTCTCTCTCTCTCTCTCTCTCTCTCTCTCTCTCTCTCTCTCTCTCTCTCTCTCTCTCTCTCTCTCTCTGGAGAGGGGTAGGGGGTTGCGCTGTGTGTATCATAACCATTAAAATTAGTACCTTTGGCATACTTATTGTAGAGCAATACTCTCTCAAAAATTCTTTGACGTTCGTTGATACTTAAATAACACTAGGTTGACAATGATGCAAGGTATGTGTAATTCTTGCTGCGCTCGCCAGAACGGTAGCACCGTAAAACATATTATCTTACAGTTTGTAACTCTCAGATTTTAATATTCGCGAGGGATGCTTCTCACAATTTTACGCAGATATTTATTCCTCATGTTTAATTAGGAATCTACAGTATGAACCAATATTCAGAGTTTAATGGCTTCCTTTCTTAGGCCTGACGACTGGACCCTTTCCTCCATGATTGATCAAACCAGGGTAGCTCTTCATCTGTTTCTCAACAACAGGTTCTCAGAGGCTAAACACAGAATGGAACCTTAGTAAGTTCATATTTAAGATACTCAAATTTTATATGTATTCTGCTATAACGCTTCCAAAAATAAATGACATGTTTTGTCCATTCATTTGTTTTAATGTTATCAAACTGGACACACTGAATGGCCTTGAGAAGTTGTTGCATGACTCCCAGTGATTTTCAGATGTATGCTAGGTTATCCATTCTACCTATGCATCTGTGTATATTAAGGCATACCTTAAAGATGTCAAATGTTTTTTTTACCATTTTAACAAGCATATCCATGCACATAACGATCACCCAAAAATACCAAGGTATTTTCACAAGGTTTTTGCTTTACCTTTTAAGATATGATGCTTATACCACGTCCTAAATACCAGATAGTATGATTATCTGAGCAATATCTGGGAAAATGAATGTAATTTTATGTTTTATATTACAAACATATTTTGTTTAGTTAATTATAGATTCCTTTTGATTGAAATGTTTGTGTGATGATTGATTTTTCACTCTTTGTTTTCAGCGCTGACAGAAGCATGTACCATGCCTTGGGATATAGCACCATTTTGTACATACAAGCTGTCATGACTTTTGACATGGTGGGTTTGCCTATATTGATATTCACCAGCTGTTTATACCTACATTTAGTTACAGAAATGAATTAAGTAGTACACATCTGATGTTAAACATTTTCTACATTTTTTGAACTTGAGACAGTGAAAATGACAAAATATTCATGTGATACTGACAAAATGTTTACTCAACTGTGCATTGAGAATCCAACAAAATATTAATTCACTCAACTGTATGATGAGAATCCCTGCATTATATGGTGAATTGTGTTATGGAGATAATGTTGCCGATCTTTTCAGCAGCTAAACTATTGCAGTATTCTTTAATCAATAATGTATCTTTAATTTTTAAAAATTACATTATACAAATTACTTTTTAGAGCCAAAAAATGGTGAATTTAATTTAAATAATATGTTTGTACTTTAAAGGAAATTTACCCAAGGGATAAAGTGTTAGATAAGAAAGTAATCTCCCATGATCCATATACTGATCACATAGCAATTCTGAAAAAGAAACATGTTCAGGTCTCAGAAGTATAATCTTTCCTTACAGCATTTCCTGAAATTAACAGCACAAGGAAACATCCTTGTTCTTGGTAACCTCTTCATCAACAACACTTTATATCCTGATGAATGCATTTAAAGTCTAACTGCTTATTCTTTAATCTCTTACCTTATGTAACACAACACAATTATTGTATAATTGTCTTTTGTCTGTTTCCCTTTTAATTGATATCTATACACCATGGTCAAGTATTTTGAAGGTCATGAAACCAATGTCAAGGTCAAAAGTGTCTGTGATTGATTAATAACTGATCAAGATGAGAGTCATTTAGCCTAGAGTGGCTACCGGTAGATAGATAGAGCTACTGCTTTAGTACTTTCATGTCAGCGTCTCTGAATGAGCAGCCTTGGAACTAGTGAATCAATATCCTCATAATTTGAAGTGAAAGCTTTGTAGAATCTTGCATCATGACTGTGATTGAATTTTCCAGCAAGACATAGAGCAGGCTATCCAAGCTCTGAAGAAAGCTATCAGTGTTTGTGATCGGTATAGACACAAGTTCTCCATGCTTGAAAGTTTCTCCAAGACCAGATCCAGGGCCATCTACAATGATCTCACCGAAGGTAACAAACTCTCAACATTGCTTGTTGATTTTAGAACTTTATATATTTCAGTAATCTGTTCTAAGGATTTTTTCTTAGATTACTTTACACACATGATATATGTAATCAATTTTGAAAAATATATACTCTGTCCCAGGGTTTTTTAATGGATCGCTTTCTGTGCAATACTCCACATACCAGTAAATCAAATTTGGAATACATGTACAGTTTTTTTTTCACTGTAGAGGAAATCCATGCAGAGCTGTGCTATGCTGAATGTCTTCTTCTGAGAGCATTACTGTCTTTTGTTCAAGATGAAAATTTATTGAGTTTTGTCAAGGGTGGACTAAAAATCAGGGAATGTTACAAAATTTACAAGTAAGAGAAACATTGAAAAGCAAAATTTGCAACCCTTCTAGCTTGTAAGATTTTGAAATGCATTCATACTCTGTTGTTATTTTTCAGAGAATGCAATAAAATGATGGAAAGATCAAAGTTTTCAGAGGAAGAACAAAAATCTCATTTTGAAACTGGTGTAAAGATGGGTGTTGGGACATTCAACCTTGTAAGTACAGGACAGTACTAGTTCATGAATTTACCTTTATAAAGGCCAGACATGTGCATGCCTTGATGCTTGAAGAGCATTTTCCGATTCATAAACTCTTGTATACTATATCTTAAAATAAATCTTGGGTCTTTTTTTTCACTAGATGATCTCATTGTTACCAAGTAAAATTCTAAAGCTCTTAGAATTTGTAGGATTTTCTGGAAACAAGGTAAGTTTACATTATTTTACCTGTTTATTTATTGAAACAAAGTGACTGTTTTTTAGTTTACTTCGAACATTGTTATGTGTATGCTATTGATCCTGAAGTTTAGAAAAATCTTCAGATATTATACATTTGTTATAGAATTTCTTATGCAGTACATAAAGGTACATGTATTCACATGCTTTATGTATACAGATGTATGGATTAAAGTGTCTATCAGAAGGCAGCTATGATCTCAATAGTCTACGAGGCCCTTTGTGTTCCATAATCATGATGGCATATCACACAGTTGTCTGCTATATTTTAGGTGAGATTTTTGTGTACTGTTATCTTTCTCCTAACAATAACATTTCTGAATTGCAGGACAATTTCCAGATTGCCTCCAATATTAAAGACTTATCTATTATATAGTTTTGCCCCTTTATTTTAATTTGTTTTGAAACATTCCACCTGGAATCTATCCTATCTACTTAAACTTAATTTTGATTCGTAGGACTAGCAGATGGTGACATTAATTATGCATCAGAGCTGTTAAAACCATGTCTGAAACAGTACCCAAAGGTAAAATTGGATTCTTAATTTTGTATCCTTTCAAGGTGCAGATGCAATTATAGTTATTATACCAGATTTTTTTAGTTACATGTACTTTTGAAGTTTTCATTTGTTTTACCTATTCCGAAATAAGGAAAAAATTGATATTTTTTTTTAAACTTTATTAATAAATGTAGAGAACAAATGGAGTACAGAATTTGTATCTGTCTGTTTACTGTTTGTATAGGGTGCCCTGTTTCTGTTTTTTGCTGGGAGGATTGAGGAGGTGCGAGGAAACATTGATGAGGTAAGCCTTCAAATTATAAGTATTACATGTTTGTAAAAAGTTTTATTTAAATCTGTGTTCAAGAATTTTAAATACCTGTTGGGTTTTTATATTTAGGCCATTGTAAAATTTGATGAGTCCATTGAAAGTCAACAAGAGTGGAGGCAGTTTCACCATTTAGGATATTGGGAGCTTATGTGGTGTCACTGGTGTGTTATCAATATAAGACTTCTTTGCTCTTAACTTATCAAAAAAATTATGAATTATATATAACAAATGTAATGGAGCTCTTTTGACATCAGTTTCAAAGGAGACTGGTTAATGGCCATGAAGTATGCAGAAAAACTGTGTAAAGAGAGTCGCTGGAGTAAGGCCACCTATACATACCAGAAAGCAGCATTCCTGATGATGTGTGAGGACCAGACGGAGGAGACCAGGGCTCACATACAACTTCTTTTCAAGTAAGTTGTGTTTCAGGTATTAATAAATGTACATAATAACATGGCAACATTATTGTTACATGTAGTGAAACATTACAGTGGTAAACAGGATTACTCCTAGAGCTCAAGGTTTACCATTAACCATTGCTAGATGACGGTGATAAACTGCTCCAGTTCATTTGGAATTGTTAGTATGTTCAAGTTATAAACTGAGTACTGTAAATGCAGATGATTAACATACATACACAATATATGTACTTAAATTTCATATAAATATTTTATGAATAATTCATTAGAAATATACTTTAGATGCAAAAAGATATTGATTCAATTTAAAAAACGGTATCAGTACAAGTTGCAGTTTTCGTTTTACATACCAACTCACTCCAACTTTCTGATGATTTCTTTCATCATTTTTGCTTTTGATGATAATATTGGCAGTGACCTTCTCTTGTTTTACACTTATCAACACAATTTTTAACTGAGTGTTAAAGTTACCTCATCTGTTTGTAGAGATGTGCCAAGATTAAAACAAAGAATTGCTGGTAAATCAATTCCTATTGAAAAATTTTCGGTCCACAAAGTCAAAAGAATTCTGGAACACAACACACATTTAGTGTTACCAGCACTGGTAAGAGCTCATTTATATATGATGTTGACAAGTGATCCTATAACTGTGAAATAAAAAGGATTAAAATCAAGTAGTGTAGTTACATGTACTTGAATGATGGTTGTGAATATTGTAGGAACTTGTGTATGTGTGGAATGGTTTTAGTATATTAGGAAAACGAGAAGAACTGGTAGACTCAGTACTAACCATAGTAGAAAATACATTAAACAAAATCTTGAAGGACTCAGGTATGTTCGCTTAAACTTCTACAGTTCAAATTTAATCAAGCTTATGATTCCTGTTTATGTAATTTGGCATGTACATATTAAATTTATATTCTAGCTACCATTATACATTTTTAGGTTGAAAGCTTTTATTGTTTGCTTTTCAATGTAAAAAAAAAAAGCCAAACAAACAAACAAAAACCCTTGGCATAAAAAAGTATATGTATTGTTTTTTTGATATGTACCAGGTAAAAGCATGTATTTTAGTGGCGTTTTATTTTTCATTTTTAAACAGAGGCAGATCCATTTTATCATGACAACTATTCCTTGGTCATTCTTCTAAAAGGAGCATGTTTAAAGTGTAAGGGTAAATTTCTACAGGCTGAGCAATGCTTCAAGGAGGTGCTAGAGAGGTATGGAGACGCACAATTGCAATACAGAAAAGAAAACTTAAGTTACATATTACAGATTCAAGAAAATGCCTAAGGAAATGGTTTTTAAAAGATAATATATTGTTTTGGAAAATGAATAAGAACACAATGATAAGTCCATACACATAATGGGAGAAGAGGAATTTATAGTATTCAAATCACCATCGGGGTATTTGTCAATGCTTTAGGCAAAAAAAATTAATTTATTTGGTCTGTTTCTTTGTCGTAAAAATACCCCAAAAACATAGCTTTAAATTTCCAAACTTTTTCAGATTATAATAGCTAGAGGTTGTGTTTTAAATAAAATCTTCAATTGCCAGTATGGGAATGTACGATAGTGAAGGGTCCAACATGCACGACTTCATTATAGCTTTGTTAAAAGGAAGAATATAAAGGTCATATTCTAAAAACATAATTACATTACACATAGAGAGGATAGTCGTATTGGCTTTTAAGAATGCTTTATAGGTGGCTTTTACATCTAGAATTGCTAGATTGCATTCCATGGGAATACATGTGCCATTTTCATTGTTTTCATTTTCGTATCTGATTTTAGCACAAGTTTATCACAAATCTTCTGTTTATAATAAGTAAAACTCTCAGTATTTACATGGATTTAAAAGTACTTGCCTGTGTTTCATTACAGGGAGAAGCTAGTCAAGCATGACACGTACCTGGCCCCCTACACTGCTGTGGAGCTAGCCCTGCTGAACCTGAAGCTCAATGACAAAAAGCAGGCGCTGTTTTATTTAGACAGGGCCAAGTAAGATTCAATGCTTTGTTTATGGGTCATTTTTTTTAGGTCATATGCTTTTACATCACCAAAATCTAGCCACCCAATCAGTCCTAGGTGTATCATTGACAACCATGAAATATAGTTTTGAAATACTTTATCTTTTTTTAGGAAAAATTACAAAGGATATTTATTGGAGTCCAGATTACACTTCAGAATTCATGCAGTGAGACTACAGTTGACAGGCTCTGATAATGATAGCCTGGGGTCACTGGATCAGGACCCAGAGTCGGACCCCCGACCTGAGGACGAGGATTCTAACTCCTCCACGGCTGTCAATGATGACACCAGTCCATCAATGTCAACAAAACTGTAACCAGGAGATGTAGCTTGTCAAGAGTGTGTTAGATAATGCCAGGAATTAATAAGTAGATGATAAAACCATTTCCTAAAAAGTCTTTTGTTTTAGTGTTCAATGAATTTTGTCATAATAAGAGTTTACTGTTGCATTTTTCATTTGTTTTTTTTTTTTAAATCATTCTCAAATTCCAGTTATATAAAATTTGACTGTGATACTGTTGTTCTGAGCTGTTGGTTTAGTTGTTACTTTTAATTTGCAGGTCTTATGAAGTTTCATTTATGATAAAGGTGTAAATGTCAAAACAAAACTCATAATGTGTCTTAGAAAACTTTTTGTGCCAGAAAATATATTTTATTTCTATGTGATGATCTGTTTTATTTTAGAAAGTAAATCTTGAAAATGTAAGGTTTATTCTGGGACCAGAGTAATGGTTGTGCATGTTTTCAACATGTTTGTAATACATGTATGTACATGTACTCTAAAATGTGCTTCTTTACAAAGGAGAGATGGTGTCAAATACCCAAATCAAAAAGTACAGAAATAGAGGTGCTGGAAATGTAACTTCATGTAACAGCCTGTCATTAAATGTACATGTATTAAGTTGACTGCACTCTAAAATTTCCATTGATGGTATTCTGATATTTTCTTCATTTTCCTGTTGACTGGCTGTGATTAATATTGCGTTATGTGTAGGACGTGGTGTCTCATCTACAAGATATATTTGATTTTAATATTTCAATTTTACCTGCGGTAGTTTATTATTTTTTATTTGTTAAGGCTATTTAATTGAAGATACCGTTTTTGATTACAGCTAAATTTAAAACAACACCCCACCTCCCCAACCCAAAGATAATAAAAAACCATATAATGATATTTTTAACATACAATGCACGTGTAGATATATTTTGCAAGCAGAAAACTTTGAGGTACAAATCATATTAAACCAGTTTTTTATTGAAAAAAGAAAAGAAAAAGGATAAACCAGTTATGAAATTAAAAAGAACTTTTAAATGTCAACTCATGTTTTTAAAACAATCTGTAAAATTGACACAAGACAATTGTGCTGCTTGCTTTTACTACCTCCTCTGTCATTTATTGTTTTTAATTGCTAATATTGTAGGTATAAGAGTTTACTCCATTCTGTGAATATTCTGAACATGTGTTTCTCTTCAAGTGTTCTTAATAGTGGTCAGTTTAACTTTTATGTGTTGCAGATACTGTCATCCTTTTGATATTTGCTCTTTGTTTAAGTTTACAAAATATTTTTGCTCATGAGAACTTTCTTCTGTAAATGTGATTTTTCTCCTGATTTTTCTCCTGCAGATTTTTATTTCAGTATTTCTTGTTAATTATGAATGATTCTTTTAGTGTGAATGATTAATAAGTATATTTGTAACTTAAGTTTTTATTGTGAGACAATATAGGGTTTTTTTAATATGATGGAGAAGAAATCAGGTTTAAAGCTTTATTTTACCATTCCTGTTTAAATTGATACAAGTAAAATTGTTACCAATACAGTATATATGATATGTTAAGTTTTCTAAATAGTTTCTTCAAAATAGCTTGTTGTTTTACTTCTTTTTTAAATTTTGTTGAATAATACTAATGCTTGTTTATTAACTTCAGATCCATTTGACATTTTTCTAATTTTCTGAAAAACATGTACATTCAGATTATATGATTTTTAAAGCCATTTTAAGAAGACCAGGCCTCAGGATCTGGAAGAAGTCTTGGACTTAAGTCACAATCTATACACTGTCTTAATGGCTTGTGATTGAAAACATTTGAAAAATGACAGGCTATTAAAATGTCTTTACAGAACATTGATAGTTACAAATTTTAAGTGTAATTTATGTTTACATCTCATAATTTTATGAATGATTGCAATTTGGACTTGTCTAAAAATGCTTCATGATACTGAGGCCAGTACATTGAATAGTTTATGTCGACATAAATTTTTAACATCTTTCAGTCTTTGGCTTAAAGTGAATAGTAACATCTGTTTGACTCCATGCTGCACCTTCTTGGTGTATGCTTCTCCATGCTGCACCTGCATAGTGTTTGTTTCTCCATGTTGCACAGTCGAACCTTCCTGATGTATGTTTCTCCATGATGCACCTTCATGACTTATGTTTCTCCATGCTGCACCTTCATAGTGTATGCTTCTCCATGCTGCACCTTCACGCTGTATGTTTATTCATGCTCTACATTCATTGTGTATTCTTCTCCATGCTATTCTTTCTTGATCTTTGATTCTCTATGTTGCACCTTCATGATGTAGGTTTTGTAACTTCAGCTGTTTCTGATGCATGAACTATAGAGTTACATCACCAAAAGTCAGCAGTCTTGTAGCTCTATCTATTAGTGAGAGTGGAATTATTAGTGATGTAATTATGTTTGTTTCCATTTTTTGTTGTTTATTTATTGACAATCCTATAACCTCAAGGAGATAATCAGAACTGCTGATTGCTATTTTTGTTTTATTGTAAGAACATGTAATTTACCTTGAAGCCGGTTTTCAGTTTTTTACTCAAATTACTCAATAGAATTATTGCATTAAAACAGAAATTTCGTTTAGTTTTTGTTGTATCTTTATTGTTTTGCCTAACTCATAAATTATATTTTGGTATAAATGATGGATGGAAATTTATACAAAGTTCTGCTGCCTGTAATGCTGACAGTGACCTGGATAGCTTATAAGAAGCAGTGAGAGGATATACGCTTCTGAGGACATACCGGTGATATGGTATTTTTAAAAATATAATTTATTCATGATGCCATAAGATATCTGGGTTTATATTCTCTTTTATTTGACTTGTTCACAGTATGACTTACTCAGTCATGTCAGTATATAGACTAAAGGTTCTGTCACACGATGCGATATTTCATCTGATTTTCTTATCTGATTTGCTTTTGACTCAATTTATGCCGTGTAACCACTTTAAAAGTCGAAAGCAAAGTCTGAAAGTTGATTGAAAATCGAATATTTTCAATTGACTTTCAGGTATGAATCGTGACAGACAATACAATAATCGTTTTGAATTGAGTGCATAGATTGAGAACCGATTGTTAAATTGTATTATTATTTATTAATTATAATGACCACCTGTCCTCAACAATCGACTTACCTGGACAAGTCTGAAAATCTTATGAAGTCTGGGGCTTTTCAAATATTGCAATTATAGAAAGAATTCATCTGAAATTTTGTAAACTCCTACTCCATTTAAATCAATCAACTCGAGATTTCATGATATATGGTGAACTTGGTCGATACCCACTTGAAATTCAAATTAAAACACGCATTATTTCTTATTGGTCAAGAATACTTACCGGAAAAGATACAAAAATTGCAAAGTTAATATATGATCTAGGAATTTGTATGAATCACGAAATTGGGGGGAAAATCCCTTGGTATGAAAACATCAAACATATTCTAAATAACTGCGGTTTATCTAATATGGATTAATCAAACTATACATAACTCACAATGGCTAAAGGCAAAAATAAAACTAACGTTGGTAGACCAATTCAAACAAAATTGGCAATCTATTCTACAATCATCCCCAAAAGCTCTTAATTACAGAATTTATAAGGAAGAGTTAAAATTTGAACATTATTTTGATACATTATCAAAAAAAGATGCAATTACTTTTTGTAGATTTCGAACATGTAATCACCATCTACCCATTGAAAGTGGACGTTGGGCAAATATACCCAGACATGAAAGATTCTGTGCTCATTCCAATAAGTGCGAAATAGGAGATGAATTTCACTACATACTTAGCTCTAACTCGTTGCAGCAAGAACGCAATCAATGCTTATCAAATATAAATACTAAAATAAAAAATGCTATAATTAGTTTTAAATTTATAATGGCAAGTACAAAACACTGTTCTTTGAGGAAATTATGTGCTTTTATTAGAAAAATAAATAAAAAATGCTCCCCAGGTTAGAACCCCCATACTTCACATTTGTATTAACAAGTCAGAGTAGTATATGGGTTTTTTTTTCTCTCTCTCTCGCTTACGCATGCATTTTTAATTAATAAGAAATACCACAATGACATATTGTATCATTATAATCTCTGTGTACCATTGTGCAATGGTGTTGAGATTGAAATATATAAATGAAAATGAATGATGAAAAATCGCATCATGTGACCGCGCCGATAGAATGCGGGCTAGGGCCCATCTGTTAAGTGGTAAGGTGTAGGTACATGTGTATAGTCTGTCCCAATTTATTGCTTCCATCACTTAATAAAAGTACACATACCTGTGAAAGAAGTACAGTTGAAATCGATGAATTGGAAAATATCCAAGATATCTTCATTGACAAATTATCCCTTTTCACTCATTAAAGTTTACAGAAACGAAAACAAATTTGTTACGAAGATTTATAATGGGAAATTTTTACATCTTTTCTCCATTAGGAAGTACTCGGGACACCTCGCGCAATTTTTCAACGTTATCATCCGGGCTTATTAATGGCTTATGCAATGCAAAATCTCTGTAGACTTTCTGTTTTGGGATGTGTATTGCAGGCACGTAGCATCGGGGGGTGGGGGGGGGGGGGGGGTGGGGGAAAGGGGTCTGCCCCCCCCCCCCCCACTTTTTCTCGCAGCAACAAATTTATATATAAAAAATTGAATTAACATGGAGTTGCCCCCTCCCCCCCCCCAAACTTTTTTGGGAGTATGTAAAAAAATTGATATGAAAATAAGGAAATGAGGAGTGAAATTGAAGTTATATACTACGCCCCCCCCCCCCCCCCCCCCCCCCCCCCACACACACACACACACGCATTAGGATTTTGAAGATTTTGGAGACACTTTAAATTTTTAATTTTTTTTTTCTTTTTTGCTTGTCTAGATTTCTGGATGAGTCTGGCCCCCCACTTTCAAAAACGATGCTACGTGCCTGTATTGAAACCTGAAGCGGTAGAGGGGGCGTTTCAAGACAGATAATCTGGACATTTTTCATATTAGTGGATGAACGTAGTTTGAGCATAAAGGTATTTTTTAATATTATCAAAATATCAAGCGAAAAGTGATTGAAGCAAAAACTCGGGACAGAGTATAGTAAATGTGTCTTTTCAAAACAACTGTAGATTGTCGGCTCTTTTGAAATGCTAGAGTATTTACCTGCTGAAAAAGTATACCACCCTTACCTTTATTTCGCCTACACCCGTGTTTGATTGGAAAATACCTGTTACTAAAAATAGATACAGTACCTGTAGGAATTAGGCACTGATCTTATAATGGTGTTTGTACAAGCACGAGGTATCGAGAGATAGATAGATTAAAAGTAGGGGGCAAGACTCATCCAAATAATCTTCTAATTTTCTAAAATAATGAAAATCCTAATGGGTGAAGGGGAGGGGGTTGTTATGACAGGCACGTAGCATCGGGA
The DNA here is from genome assembly GCF_025612915.1 of Magallana angulata. Classification (NCBI taxonomy): domain Eukaryota; kingdom Metazoa; phylum Mollusca; class Bivalvia; order Ostreida; family Ostreidae; genus Magallana; species Magallana angulata. Next base: position 23,113,390 of record NC_069120.1, on the reverse strand, counting down.
AGGGGGGGGGCTGCCCCCAACCCCCACTTCTTTGCACAGCAAAGATTTTTCTTAAATTTACACACAAAAAATTGAATTAAGAAGCAGTCCCCCCCCCCACTTTTCTGTGACCAGTAAAAAATTGAATTGAAAATAGGAAATAAACTGTGAATTTGAAGTTAAGACTATACCTACTCCCCCACCCCCCCCCCCCTTTCCCCCACGGATTAGGATTTTTTTGAATTTGGAAAGTAACCTTTTTCCCTTTTTTTTAAAAAAAATGTTTTTGCTCGTCAAGAATTTTTCTTTTTGGATGAATCTGCCCCCCTTCCCCCCCCCCCCCCCCACTTTCAAAATCGATGCTACGTGCCTGTATGGTGTAGCGTACCTATAATTTCATACATTTACACCGTTAATTTCCTTCATTTTACTTTAATTATTTTTTCATATGTAAATTTAAGAAAAATGTTTGCTGCGAGAAAAAGAAATTCAGAAAACTTGCATCGAAAAATGAATAAATAGAACTATGTGTACAAAGTCAGTTGATATTCTGGAACCGTAGGTAAGTTAAAATAGAGTATGGTGTTCTTGAAGATATTTGTTTATACTGAGTGTGCCCATACTCAGAATTAAACAAACGAATCCAACAGATAAGATACGTGTGATATAAACTCTCTATTCTTATCATGAATGAAGTGAAAAGGAAAAAAATATTCACCACTTGATGGAATAGAGCTGGCAACCGCAAATCCAAAATTACCTACGTGTTACCACTATGCGCACGCATATACATTTTAACACTTTCGTGTCTTTTCAAAGCAATATTAGAAAAGTCACTAAATGAAATATTTGTCTAATTTTCAGTATTTTCCCTACCACAGTTCAAATGTAGCTAATTATCGAAATCGCCA